>NC_061830.1:16063957-16066457 GCF_019202785.1 Penaeus chinensis
AGTAATCATAATATTTGTGATAATGACAATAATAATAATGATTGCGATGATAATAATAATGATAGTCATAATCATAAAGATATAATATCAATTTTAATACTACTACTAACATTATTAATAATAATGATAATAACTATAATAATTGTTATAATAATATTAGTTACACTAATAATGATGATACTAATAGTGATTATGATACTTATAACGATAATGATAATACTACTAATAATGATGATAATAACAATGATAATAATAATAATATTGTTAATGATAATGATAATATTAACGATTGTGATAATAGTAATTATAGTAATAATGATAATGAAGACAATAACAATAATGATAATAAGGATAATAACAACAACAACAATAATAATAATGATAATAATAATAATAATAACAATAATAATAATGATAATAACAATAATAATAATTATAATAATAATAATAATGATAATAATAACAATAATAATAATTATAATAATAATTGTAACAATAATATTAATATTAATAATAATAATGAGAATGATAATCAAAATGAGGATGAGAATAATGGTAATTATAATGATAATAATAAGGATAACAATGACAAAATGATATCAACAGTGCTAGTTATAGTAATAGTAGTTGCAACATTGATAATAATAATGATAATAACATTAATAATAACAATGGTAATTGTGATAATAATAATAATAATTATTATATCAATAATACTACTACTACTAATAATAATTATTATAGATAATGTTAAAAATAATAATCAACATTGTCATTATGATAGTGATAGAGGTAGTATAACGGTATTGATAATAATGAATATAATAGTAAGGATGATGATAATGACACTACTGGTAGTAATATTAATAGAAATAATAATGATATTCATGATAATAAAAAAAATAATGATTAGAAGAATAGTAATAACATTAATGATGATAATGATGATAATAGTGGTGATAAAATGATTACATTAATAGTAATTATAATTGTAATAATAATAATGGTAACAACAACAACAATACTAAGTGCTATGATGTTGATGATAATAATAATAATTATTATTATGATAATAACAATTATGATTATAGAAATAATAATAATAGTGATAATAATGATGATAATAGAATTAATAAGAATTAAATTAATTACATTTCTTATTGTGGTTGTTTTCCTTCTTACTACTATCGCAAACGCAATTGTGTTTATATACGTGTTCATGCACACGCAGACACACATAAACAGATGTATATATATATATATATATATATATATATATATATATATATAATATATATATATATGAATATGCATATGTATATATATATATATATATGTATATATATATATATATATATATATATATATATATATATACACACACACAGACACAGACACACACACACACACACACACACACACACACACACACACACACACACACACACACACACACACACACACACACATACATGCATATATATCTGTGCGTGTGTGTTTGTTTCTGTGTGTGTATACATAGTACCAGGATCATCTAGAACTCATAGTAAAATGTTCATGCTTAAAAGAAAGGAAAGGAAAAAAAAAATGAATTCAGATATTGTTCTTCTTGCATACAATATTTTTCATAATCATTTTTGATCAAAATATTATAATTTCAATTCTAGAGAATGTAAGATACACTTATTAAACAGAAGAGGCTATGCGAGATTTGATTCACCGATTTAAAACCGATACCCCCATCCGCCTTTTCCACGGTCTTCCACTTATTAGGAAAAAAATTACCCGTTAAAAATGGCTAATAGGATTATCTAATCAAACGAATTAATTGCATTTTGTTGACATCACAGTCTTTATAGTTTATGATGTTTAATATTAACACTTATTCTTATTAGTGTTTATATGTAATTTGCGTCTTAAGGCATACTTCCTTAGTACCATGCAGAATCAGTCCTTGCGTGAACCTGGATCATTGGATAAATGCAATCAGTATACCTTTTAGATACTACGTAATATTACTAGACATTCAAGATAGAAAGTGACGGAATTTTGGTAGCTAATGAATCTCTGCGAATTGAGCATGATGAAAAGATAATTAAAGGTCATCGATATTCAATTATAAATTTTATAGGATTCATCGGTCAGTGATCGAGAATCCAATTTAGGTGAGAGATCTAATTTCAATGGACTCCGTAGCCAAGGTTAATTCTTCGGCTGTGTGTGTGTGTGTGTGTGTGTGTGTGTGTGCGCGTGTGTGTGCGCGCGTGTGTGTGTGTGTGTGTGTGTCTGTGTGTAGGCAGAATATATATAAATTAAAATTATTTTCAATAAAAATACAATATGATAAAATCACAATAAAAATGTAAACTTATAACAAAATAAACACCATTTCAAAAACTAAAACTACAAACAGTATTAGGAGCTTTATGAAAGGCTACATGTTAAATAAAAATCTTAAAATACAGCTGTACTGCATAAAATTGCAGTATTTATTAGTTGT
>NC_061830.1:16076457-16086457 GCF_019202785.1 Penaeus chinensis
CCTTTGATGAAATCAAAGCCATTTATGGGGAGGATGCCGCAGTTGTTAAACACTGACATCGGCAGTTCAGGTGTGGTTGGAAATCTGTGATCACGGCTCCTATCCCAGGACAATCCCAGTCTGCCATTGATGACATCATCCATCAAGTGGAGGCTGCCATTTTGGAAGATCATCGTAATACTGTTCATCATCGAGCCCTAAACGTCAAGATTAGTGTTGGATCTGTGGATAAGATTATTCATGACTACCTGTATATGCAAAAATTGTCTGGGTCCCCAGGGTATTCACACCCATCCAGCAGCAAGAACGAGTCCATTATTCCAAAGTTATTTTAGCCATGTACCAAGCAAACCAGTAGGCAGAATAATGGCACAGAATGAAACTCGAGTCCATCACTATGATCTAGAAACTAAGGCCCAGTCAAAACATTGGAAGGACTTTGCCTCACCTCACCCATAAAGGAATGTGTCACTCCCTTGGCAGGTAAGTCATGCTCATAGTCTTTTGAGACCAGCATAGAGTAGGGATGATGGATTTTCTTGTAAATATTACAGGCTCTTACTACACTTCACTTCACTTCAAGGTGACAGTTAATAGTTAATGGTTAAAAGCAAAATAAATGTGCTAGATATCTAAGGTCATGTAGCATTATAAAAAAGGTACAGTTAAGGAGTTAATGAGTGTTTGGATTAAGGTAGGGTTAGGTAAGGGGGATTTGATCAAGTAAAGGTTATCTATGCATCTGAGGAAGGAGAACAGGAACAGAAAGTGTGAGATTCTGCAAGGATGTCTGATAGGTTGGGAGGTCGGTGAAGAGAGGATAGGTGGGAGAAAGCAGAGGCATGAGCTGCATCAAAGCGTGAATGGAACAATAGAATGTGTGGAACTGAAAGAGGGATATTACATACGGGCAGATTAGAACATGACATCAGATAGGAGTATGTTAGACGGATGTGGCCAATGCATAAACGGGCGATAGCTATCTCCCATCTGTTCCAATGGAATGCAGCTGACCAGAAGATTGATAGTTTTACAGTATGTAATTTATCAGTGTGGCGACCTGACCTGAAAGATTGCCATCAGGTATACAGGTAGGTCTTAAAGTGGGGGTAAGAATCCGTGACTGGAATATGTGAGAAACGTGGTTTGTTTGATGAGGACAAAGTGGTATAGCATGCTAGAGTATCTGCCTGTTTATAGCTGCGGATTCCGACATGGCTGGGTACCCAGCAAAATCTGATAGATTTATGTCAAGTGGACAGGTAAAACAACCAGTTCTGGATCCTATAGACAAGGGGATTGGTCGATTGTATACACTTTATGAGCTACGGGAGTCAGTAAAAATAGTGAAAGAAGAAGAAAGGTGTTAATATGTGTTTTAAGACAAAATGGAGTGCGTACAGTTCTGAAGTAAGGACACTGAATTCTGGAGGAAGGGGGTATTTGAAAATGCGAGTTGGGAAGGTTACTGCAAAATCAGCACTGGAGGTGAATTTGGAGCCATTAGTGTAAACATGAATACTGGAGGAATGAATGGAGACATGGTCAAAGAAATGGGTGAGAAGGACAGAAAGGGGGATATCTGATTTTGGTGGGTCAGGGAAAACAGAGGAGCAAGTACAGGGGTAAGGTATAAGCCATGGAGGATCAAAATGGAAAGAAAACAGAAGAGGTCAGAGATGGGGAAAGGGGGAACAAAAGGGGAGGGTATTCTTGGGAATGAAAAAAGGAGTAGGTAAATATAGAGAAGAAGCAAAGGTAGGAAGTAGGGATCATGGGATAGTCCGATTGGTGTGGAAAAGTTGGTAGAATCAAGCATAGCATTGGAGAGAGAGAAGGGTACATTAAGAGATTGTGCAGGCCCTCAACTGGAGAGAAGTAGATATGGTATAAATAATCAAGAGTGGAGAGAATCATGGTGACATGAAGATAGACGAGAATTTTGCGATCTTTGCCAAAGGATATATGGGAAAGAGTTTGTAAGATTTGGAGACGATGGCGAGCTTTTTCTTTAATGTAAAATATATGGTCTTGCCAGGACAATTTGGAGTAAAAAAATAACACCAAGGAATTTACCAGAAGAATGGTATTGGAGTGAAGAGCCATAAAAGAATAGTGGAGGCTGGGGACCTACACGTGTGCAAGAGAAAGGGATGGAGAAAGATATTGAGGTAGAAAAGTGAGAGTCATGGTTAGTGGCCAGGAAGATATTGATGATACTGCAGGCTGAAGGGTTTGATGAAGATTTGGTGTGGATGTGCGAGAGGTGAGGGTTGTTAAATCATCAACAATATTGATGATTGGGCTCCTGGTGGTAAAACTGAGACAATGTCAATAATGTCAAGAAGGAATAAAGTGGTGCTGAGCATGTTGCCTTGTAGGACGCCTTCAAACTGAGGAAAGGATGATGTGAAAGAGGTAATTTTGACCTGGAAAGTTCATTTGGAGAGGAGGAGGACAATTTTTTGAGAATGTGGTACCACAATTTGCTTTTTCTAGGTCAAAGAATATGGCTAATATAGATTCATGGCGTGCAAATGTAGATGTAATATATGTCTCGAAATTAGCAAGCAGGTACTCTGGCCATGGCAGAAATCAAACTGGGAAGAAGAGAGAAGATTGTGAGATTCAATATACCACATTAAGCGGAAGTTAACCATTCTCTCTAATAGCTTGCACAAGCAGCTAGTTAGAGCGATGGGGTAGATAGAGAGGAAAATGGAAGGTGTCTGAGCATTAAGTAGTGAATACCGACAGGGCCTTCATGAGTGTTGTGGCACGACTGTAAGGCAGCATTTAGTACAGGGGAAGAAAAAGGAACATTATAAAACTCAGCAGAGGATAGGGTGAAGATGATGGGGTGCGTTCCTTGATGGTCTTAATGGAAGAAAAGTGTGGAGAAAGGTGGGAGCCACTAATGACCTTGTAGAAATAGTCACCTAGTTCATTAACGACTTGGAGAGGATCAGAGATGAGAGTCTCTGGAATATGGAGGACAGGGCTAGAGGGGGGGATTATAGTAAATGGATAAGGGGCCATCTACTATGTTAGTCTGGTGTCTTATCTCTTTAGGGAGTGATTGTGTGGGTGTGAGTGCCCACAAGTTTGGCTGGGTGATGAAGACTGAAGTTGGAGTTCTACGGGGGAGCCGGTAGGCTCCCCAGTCGGCTAAGGACTGGGCAGTCCTTGTGTGCTGCTGCTATGCTCTTGGTCTGCTGGAGGATCGGGAAATGGTGATCTCGCTAGCGGCCTGCGCGGCTTAAGTAGGCGAGCGCTGTGTAAGCGCGCAAGGAACGAGGGGAGCCCGCTGTCCAATGAGCGCGGACAAGGCGGCGGACCTGGGCATGCCCAACCTGGGAAGTACGCTGAGCTTCAGGTTGCGGGGTCATGCTACTACAGGTACTCCCCCTCCAGAGAGTGAGCTAAGCGAAGGAGCGATATGCCGGAACGTGTCACTCCATTTGTCGGGTCACTCCGGGGTCACCAGTATAGTAAATTGATAAGGGGCCATCTACTATGTTAGTCTGGTGTCTTATCTCTTTAGGGAGTGACTGTGTGGGTGTGAGTGCCCACAGGTTTGGCTGGGTGATGGAGGCTGATGTTGGAGTTCTACGGGGGAGCCGGGAGGCTCCCCAGTCGGCTAAGGACTGGGCAGTCCTTGTGTGCTGCTGCTATGCTCTTGGTCTGCTGGAGGATCAGGGAATGGTGATCTCGCTAGCAGCCTGTGCGGCTTAAGTAGGCGAGCGCTGTGTAAGCGCGCAGGAAACGAGGGGAGCCCACTGTCCAATGAGCGCGGACAAGGCTGCTGACCTGGGCATGCCCAACCTGGGAAGTCTTTAGGGAGTGACTGTGTGGGTGTGAGTGCCCACAGGTATGGCTGGGTGATGGAGGCTGATGTTGGAGTTCTACGGGGGAGCCGGGAGGCTCCCCAGTCGGCTAAGGACTGGGCAGTCCTTGTGTGCTGCTGCTATGCTCTTGGTCTGCTGGAGGATCAGGGAATGGTGATCTCGCTAGCAGCCTGTGCGGCTTAAGTAGGCGAGCGCTGTGTAAGCGCGCAGGAAACGAGGGGAGCCCACTGTCCAATGAGCGCGGACAAGGCGGCTGACCTGGGCATGCCCAACCTGGGAAGTACGCTGAGCTTCAGGTTGCGGGGTCATGCTACTACAGGATGTTTGCTTTGATAGTTTATGTATCCGATCCCAAACAACTGAAATTGAGGGATTTATGTGTGTATCCAGGAGGGAGTGGAAGGGAAAGAGTTAATATAGGTGGAGCTGGACCTGGGGTGGGGGGGGGGGGACTGTATTGGGGAGTAGGGGGAATATGAGTAAGAGGAGGATGGATATCGCCAGTCACTTTGAGTGTGGAGGGAGCAGAAGTTGTGGAATTTGAGGGTGGGTGAAGGGTTTCGGTGTCAATTTGAGTCTCGAGCAGATAGTTTTGAATATCTCCGAGAGTTTCTGTATTGGAGTTGGTTGGGGAGTTTTGTGAGACAAAGGTTTTCTTATGAAGGAGGGAGAAGAGACCGATGTCTGAGGAGTAGAGGCAAAGGAAACTGAAGGTGAGTGTGTGGTAGGAGAAGAAGACATTGACATTGATGGAGAGGAGGTTGATATGGTCGGACAGGGAGGGATTCTGCACCAATGTAAACATTAGGGGGAGGTCATGTCTGTTTCACGGGTCACCAGAAAAATACTTGGCCTGTTCTAACTAGTTATTTCGACCTGAAATAATAGTTGACCTAAATACATGTATATTTATTTATTTATATAAACTTGGATCATAATAAACAAAATATGATATACTTATATGCTAAATCACTTAAAATTGAAATAATGTTTGAAATAATCATATATACATGCAAATTTATGCAAACTATGGGCAATATAAAATCCCATATATAATTTCTAGACATCATCCAATAGCAAATCACATAGTAATCAATATCAGTCATACGATTTTCCATGAAAAAAAATGTGTCAAAATATTAACTCAAATTACAAAGAGAAATGAAACTTACAACATTGCCTCATCCGATGAGTATTATCCTTTTTCTCAAATTCAAAATCGAAGATATCCATTTATGATATGTACTCTGCTGGTCAAGACGACAAGAAGATGGGGATAACAGAATGTAATTTACGGTTCAAAAATATACATTTGAGTCTATGTTTACATCTAAAAAGATTCCTATCATGCTCTACAAAAAAAAACAAAAAAACAAGGGAACAGTGATATGCGTAATAAAATAGTAGAAAATAACAGAATATTACTAGTTTGTGCAAACTAATGATACAATGTCTATGGAAAGTAATTTTGGTGATGTTGATGGGGTTCTAACGATGACCTCTAGGAGGAATAGAGTAGCACTGTACTGTACTGATATTACATCATAGTCCATAAGGCAGGCGAGCAAGTCCTTCATAATGTGACAGTTTGCTGGGGAGATAAAGACAGTTCCGGTACAAGTATTGCGAGTTGGATGAGGCTTTGCAAGAAAGGGGTTGCCAGAGATCAGTTAGAGTTGATAATGCTATAGCTTGGTTTTCAGATGTAACTGTGACGATCGGGTCGGCTAAAGAAAGAGACTTTGTCTATTTGTTTTTGGGGACATTGCTGTGAGAGAAGAGTGTTGTCAGAGTAAAGAGCTGTGTGGAGATCACGAAAAATCGATCCCATTTGGCTGGGCTAAATAGTGTATTTAAAATGTTTGTAGAGATGGGGGTGGTAGAAGGAAGGGGACGTGTGGAAGAGGGAGAAGTGTTAGGGAGCTCCCTGGCTAGGTGTATATATTACTACGGGGGTCCAGGTGGCAGAGCCCCCTGGCTAGGCGCATATAATACCGCGGGGGTCCAGGGGACAGAGCTCCCTGGTGTGGTGGCACACCGTTGGAGAGTAAACATCGCAAGTCCAAAAACACGACAGTTATCGGCTTGACTCTGACTGCGATACACCCTCTGTAAACTCCGTGAATAAAGAGTAATTTGACTACCGTGTGTTTATCTTTAGGTGTATTTATACTACGGGGGTCCAGGTGGCAGAGCCCCCTGGCTAGACGCATATATTACTACTGGTGTCAGAGCCCCCTGGCTGGGGGCATATAATACCTCGGGGGTCCCACAAGGTTAAGGTTAGTTTGGTTTATTTGTTAGGGCGCATTATACAATTACCGCGGGGGAGTTTGATTATGCGAAATCCCACAGATGGATTTGGCGCGTCGGTCCGTAGACTTTAAAAAATGATGGGGTCTTTATATATATATATATATATATATATATATATATATATATATATATATATATATATATATATATGTATATTTATATACATATATATATATATACATATATATATATATATTATCTCTCTCTGTCTCTCTCTCTACATATATATATACACATACATACATACATATATATATATATATACACACATGTGTGTGTGTGTGTGTGCATATAAGAACTTTAATACATATAATATACATATGAACATATATATAAATATATATATATATATATATATATATATATATATCTAGATGTGTGTATTTTTGCATGTGTGTAAATATATATATATATATATATATATATATATATATATATATAAATACGGATGAGAAAAATTCTTGCGAGCAGTCAAAAAGATTGCAGTAAAAGGTATTTATATTAGGCGAGAATTTCCTTTTATACAGGTAGCCTCTTTTGAGATTAGCGAGTTAAGCCCTTCGTTGTTCATGCCCGTGTCAAAAAAAAAAAAAAAAAAAAAAAAAAAAAAATAGAAATAGAAAAATAATAATAAAAAAGACTCTCCGTGTCCAGTTATCAGTCGCGAAATCATGATGAAAGAGAGGAACACATGGAACTTTTTTGTAATGTCTTACTCTTCCGTGACGCATGTTCGTTACCAACACCCAACAGGTCCTCAGTAAGAAAAGGTAATACAGTTGTCTTTATCCTATTTAGAAAATTGTTCTTGCACAATTTTGAATTATGACTTATTTGTGTGTGTGTGTAAGTTTGTGTGTATAAATATGTAAATGCAAGTCGAAAAATGAAGGGAAGTACAGGAAAACACACGAATATGCAGAAGGCTTTTTCACCCTGATGAAGCAGTAAATGTGAAAAGGCCTATGGCATATTCATGTGTTTTCCTGATCTTCCCGTCATTATTCTACTTGCAATTTGTTCGGCATGAATTCCACACACACACACACACACACACACGTGTGTGTGTGTGTGTGTTTGTGTGTGTATGTATGCATGTTTGTATAATATTGATACAGTATACTTATTGAGACCAGTTACAGATATTGTTTTACACCTCCCTTTAGGTTCTGTACAGTATCTACTATGAAAAGGATCATGCCTGTTTATTGTCAGGGATAGATTATTCTCTGTAGTACCTCAAAGTGTAACAAATGACATGTCACCCTTAACACTGTTCCCAGATTTCTGGTTTTATTTCTTATAATACGTGCAAATTTATCCAATGCCACTACTGACTAATCGTCGAAGGATGTTTCCACTATTGAAGTTTATCTCCAAAAAACGTCTCTAGGCCAATGAGAAATAGCCAAGAAAGTGGGTGTTTCCAAAACTTTAGTTGCAAAAGTGAAATATATATATGTATATATGTACATATATATATATATATATATATATATATATATATATATAATATATATATATATAATTTGGAAAACTACGAACCCCACTGAACAGAAAAGTAGGAAAGAAAGTCTGTCTCCTCTCCTCTTTCCCACTCACTCCCCTTGCTGCCCTCCCTCCTCTCTCTCTCCCACCACCCTTGCTACTCTTCTTCCTCCATCTTTCTCTTCCACTTACTCCTGGTGCTCTTCCTTCTCCATCTCTCTCTCTATCTCTCTCTCTCTTTCTTTCTCTCTCTCTCTCTCTCTCTCTCTCTCTCTCTCTCTCTCTCTCTCTCTCTCTCTCTCTCTCTCTCTCTCTCTCTTTCTCACCCACCCACCTACCCAACCACCAACACACACACACACACACACACACACACACACACACTCCCATACATATTCACTCCTCTTTCTCTTCCTTTATTTTCCTTTTTAGTCCTAGTTATAGTTCTCCCTGTCATTTTCCCCTTCTCTTCCCAAATTTTTCAATTCTTTTTTATATTTGTTCTACAAATCTTTAGCACTTATGTTCATGGTTTTAACGTTTCCTATATGCTAGCCTGTCTTAGTCTTAAAGCTTTTTTGTTTGTTCATCTTTATCTATATTCCCTCTCTATATAAAGTGGGTGTTTCCAAAACTTCAGTTGCAAAAGTGAAATATATATATGTATATACATATATATATATATATATATATATATAATTTGGAAAACTACGAACCCCACTGAACAGAAAAGTAGGAAAGAAAGTCTGTCTCCTCTTCTCTTTCCCACTCACTCCCCTTGCTGCCCTCCCTCCTCTCTCTCTCCCACTCACCTTTCCTACTCTTCTTCCTCCATCTTTCTCTTCCACTTACTCCTGGTGCTCTTCCTTTTCCATCTCTCTCTCTCTCTCTCTCTCTCTCTCTCTCTCTCTCTCTCTCTCTCTCTCTCTCTCTCTCTCTCTCTCTCTTTTCACCTACCCACCTACCCAACCACCAACACACACACACACACACACACACACACACTCCCATACATATTCACTCCTCTTTCTCTTCCTTTATTTTCCTTTTTAGTATTAGTTATAGTTCTCCCTGTCATTTTCCCCTTCTCTTCCCAAATTTTTCATTTTTTTTTTTTATATCTGTTCTACAAATCTTTAGCACTTATGTTCATGGTTTTAACGTTTCCTATATGCTAGCCTGTCTTAGTCTGAAAGCTTTTTTGTTTGTTCATTTTTATCTATATTCCCTCTCTATATACTTCTCCATCTACTAGTTTCCTCCCCCTTTTGGCAATACCCTTTCCCTTTGTTCTGTGGAACCAATACTATTGAACTACCCTCACTATACTAGCATTTCTCTTGCCAATGCTTTATCTCTATCTGCCCCCATCCTTGGTCTTCCCCTGCCTTTCCTTTACCTGAACCCTTATTTCTACTTTCCTACTACCCTAACCAAACCTAAACTCTACATTCCTGGCCCACGGGAATAAGTATGATCCCGGAGGAGCCACAGCATACGAATCGACCAGCACTTATATACACTTATTTTATATTTTATGTACACACCTCCCAGGTTATATAGGTGTAAGCCATGTACACATGTTTTGTCCGGAATAAGATTGCCTTGACGAAGATAGCTTATTGATGTCAGGCATTTTAGTACCACGGAGTTTCATGTTACTGAGCTGCCGTTAATTTTACACTTTTTACTCTCGCGTTGTATTTCGCGTTGTGCCTTCTGCTTCCGAGATTCAATTTTTCGTCGTTTTATTTTTAGTGGTCCAAGGCCAAGTCCCTATTTTGGTATGCTCTTTGAGTTGATAATTATAAATCTACATTTTATTTAACCTTTATTATTTTATATCTTATTTTATTAAGTGGAATTCGCTATATTTTACTTTGAAATAACCCATTACTTGTTCCTATACCAAAAAATATTTGGAATATTTCTTAAAAAGAAGCTGATGTCCACATTGTCTACCCTCCACCAGTATAAAGGGGTCTATGGTCAAAATAGTGTCAAGTCGAACGTGTGTTTGAGTGCTAAAACCCATGCATCCTACAGTGATTTGCCATCGGAATGGAACGAGAAAATTTCTATCTGAGCCTTATTCTTACCAGTATTAGAAGAAGCTTTTATTTTGAATTAATATATATAAGTACCTATACTGCTACCTCAGACGTCCCATTCTTCTCATAAAGGTTTGTAAGGGATTTTTGTTTCACCCATTTTTTTTGGGGGGAGGGGGGGGGGATTATGGAGTAAACATGGCCCAAATACCTTACAATATATATGTATATATTTGTATATATGTGTGTGTATTAAAATACGTTTCATATTATTTGCAATTATTGCGTCTGTATTGC
>NC_061830.1:16091457-16103957 GCF_019202785.1 Penaeus chinensis
TGCCACAGTAGATAGAAACAGCGGGAAAAAATCAGTTCCCCACCAGAAAAGAATACCATATTACGAAATCATTAGAAAATGACAAGCATCACCTGTCCCCATACCCACATGACGCCGAGAAACGATGCTAACTCGCACGGGTATTACAGCTTTCTCTCAAGTAGATTCCCTAAGAAACAGCCAAACTGCTAGTATGTAAGTAAAGTACATCACAAAATCAGATAGGTTTAAACATTGTTACCATAAAGCGACTCAACAGAAGATCCGCCAGATAAACTATGCATTAGCAGAGCATAGTTCAATCGATAGCACCTCATTCGATTGACAGATTTTAGAAGGTTAGATTTTGCAACTACTAAGGAATGCGACACCTCTCCGAAAGACTGCCAGATACAAAACCACCTTTCCAACTTCCTCTAACCCCGTACCCCATCCTTACCCATTCCAACATCGTCTTAAATCCTCCTCTCTCACATCACCCACCGCCTTCCCTTGTCGCCTCTACTGCAAGCCTACAATTTATGCATACTATAATGCATGGGTTATTTATAATGGAGTACATATGTGCGCTCAGGCAGACACTATTCAAACGTCTGTGCACGAGTATACGCATATGCACGGAAGTGTGCAGCTGTATGTGTGTTTATGTCCATGTGTGTGTATGCAAGAGAAGCAATACACTTGTTCGTCTAAATTTATATACGGGCACGTATGAGCGCATTTGTATGCAGGGCATATGTACACGGTTATCTTTGTGCATGTACTGCTGTATGTATGCTTATAGTTAGGTGTAAGAGTACAAGATGTATATGTATGTTCCTATGCTTACACATGAGGGTATATAAGTGTATATATACATAAATACGTATATTTGTGTATAGATACATACATATATATATGGGTATGTGTGTATATATATATATATATATATATATATATATATATGTGTGTGTGTGTGTGTGTGTATGTATATGTATGTGTATATAGGTGTATACATATATATATATATATATATATATATATATATATATATGTGGGTGAACACTGCGTTATCATACACATATGTGCGTATACACGTGGGTAAGCATATGCATGGCGATATATATGTGTGTGTATGTATAGTCATAATTGTGTGTACAAAATATGTGCGCATGTGTGTGCTCACATATATGTTGGTGCGTATACACATGTATGTGCATATGTCTATATGTGTATGCATGTGCATGTGTGTAGTTGTGTATAATGGAAGAGCATATCATATGCATAGGAGCATATGTAAAGTTGTATACTTGCATGTGCATATGCACGGAAATGAACATGTGCGTAGTACTTATGGCATTTGCGGGTGAAGAACTATGTCTGCACTAGGTGTACATACGCATAAATGAAATTGGTGTATAAAATATAATCACACATACATATGCACTTCCGATACTCAAGCCCATCCTCACAGGAGTATACCATGGTGTGGTTAGCAGGCCAACTCTGCTGGAGTGACATCAGTGACACCCTGGCTAAAATATTCCCCATCCCACGAAGGTACACCTGAGTCGGTAGGTGGGGGGAACCTCAGCTGTCTACCTCTCAATCAAGAACTATGACTGCACAAAGAAAGCAACGGCCCTCATTCCCTGGAGGCGAAGGAGCCCCTGGTTACTGCGGCGATCAGGGTCGCTCCGGAGCAGAGGGTGCTAAAAATCTCTGATAAAAAACAGGGCACCCCACGTTGATGAGCCTTTGCACATACAATATAAGGACTATAAGAACTGGGTACGACTTACTAGATTTACCCGAGGAACTCTCTTTCATTAAGAGGGATGATGCAGGATTCTATGAGGTAGAAGACTAGGCAAGACAAACGTTTAGAAAATAATATTGTGGCATTTTATAGTTTTAAATGAAAGAATTGCGTCAGTAACAATAAAACTAAACAATAGGTACAACTTAAAGATAGTTCAAGTCTACAGCCACAGTGATGAAGAAACCCACTTTACAATAGTTATGGGGGATTTTAATGATAAAATAGGTAAAAAGAGAGGAGAAACTGTAATGGGAAATCACAGAATAGGCACTAGGAATGATCGGAATGGAAGTGGACGTGGAAGTCGCCATAGGACATCATAAATTGACTTCATAATTTCAAATAGGTGCGATACAGTAAAAAAAAAAAAAAAAAAAAAAAAAAAAAAAAAAAAAAAAAAAAAATATATATATATATATATGTATATATATTAATATATATATATATTAATACAGTAAATGTTGGCAATAGAATAGCCAGAGGTCAAATTAAATTACAAGTCAGAAGGGAAAGGAACAAACTCATACGAGGGGATGAGGGAAGGAGGCGGGTAATCTGGGTGAGGAGTATTTAGGATGATGATGGAATGGGTTTGGGGTTAGAGACAATTGGAAAGGTGATGTATTTGGCAGTATTTGGGAGAAATCTCCTCAAAATAGCCCTCACTCCTTCTTGTGGAATAACTCGCCAGAGGCAGTTTCTAGATCTGAAGCTTCATTTGAGGACTGAGTTCGAGTGAGAGGTTATATGATGACCTAGAAGGACTTTCCTGGCTGTGCAAATACCACACGAACACAATGCTTTGCTCCTCGAAAACTAACATTCTCCTTGTTCCTTATTACCAATATTTCTTTTTCCAATTTTGTACCTTATACACTGCTTTCTAGAAGCTTCATGGGTTTCTTTGCAGTGATAACAGCATACTGGACCTGGACAGTTTTCATCTTGATGACAACTCCTGTACCACACTTAACACACTCTTGGTAGTCCATTTTCCCTAAGATGGCGAGAGTTGTCTCCATGCCCTTAAACCTGGCAGTGGAAGCCCTGCATACGGTTGGACACACATGGCACGACCAGGAGGTGATAACATTCCAACTTAACCAATTCCAGAAGGACTAGCGTTTCAAAAGTTAGAAGAAGAGCTGTTGTCGATTGTTCCACACCATCATTTTTTTTTTTTTCTAAGAATGCTTTACTGCCACTACCACCTGAGAACATGAGAACATGAGCCCCAGAAATGTCGCAAATCCCACATAGTCACTCTCATCTGGTGACGAAACCTCAACTATCAAGCTGCCTTCTCGCTGTGGGGTGATCAGCGTTTACACACCTCAACTGTCTTGCTGTGCACTGTATACACACACACACACCACGGCAAGGCGGTTTTTTGTTACAGGAGTCCCAGAGAAGGAAGTTGTTCTAACTACTGAGATCAGCTCCTTAACCATTGGGACTGACAAACATAGCCAGCTCGACCACAGCCGTATACCGCATTGCAGTACAATGTTAATGTCTCACTGGGTACATTTGTCTATCACAACCGTGAGCTTGGCATAGAATGCCTCTTTCTCATCGAGTTTGTAAACATCAGTATGAGCATACACAGCAATAAGAGACACGAAGGCAATATGACGGCGTGGAATATCCCATAACGTCATTTCGTTAGTGAAATAACAAAGCAGAGTAGGACATAATACCCATCCATAGGACACAGAACATAACACCCTTGCTTACTACAGTGTTATCAACTGCTATCCATTCCAAGTTAATGAACTCAACCTACAACCAGAGTTTCGATTCCAGCCACAAATATCAAAACAGGACGACAGTGGATGAGAAAGAGATAGCTGGATACTTACTTATACTAGCATGTAGCCAGATTACCAGTCAGTTAGTAATTGATAAGTAATGTCTTAATTCACATTCTTGGCATTATAATTGCCGGTGAATATCACCTGCCTAAGAAGTTGTGATTTCCCACCCTTTTCAGAATGATTGTCATGTGTAAAGGCTGTAGCATAACTCTCTAAAGAATTATCCAGTAATTTATTTTGTTGACCAAAACAACTTGACCTCAACACCGACTGGAAAATTTCTTATTTCAATGAATATTTAATGCTATAAATCACAAATCGTATCTTGTTTACATCCAACTTTCTTTTAGCACAGACTTCTTTAGCTACACATTACATTAATCACAGGTTTTATCAATATGCCTAACACTGGCAGGCCATTGCTACCGTCTTTGACTAGTCCTCACATTGATGCCACTGAGCCCGTTATTCCCCACACAAGCAAACCACGATAGCTATATAGATGGAGTTATATTTTCCTGTTATCAAAAGGTGATATGATAAAAAAAAAAAAAATAAAATAAATAAATAAAAAAAAAAAAAAATATATATATATATATATATATATATATATATTTATCTTCTTCGGTTCAGACAACACGAACAAGTAAAACAAATTACAACATACTTTTCTCAAAGCGAACAAACCACACTACAATTAAGTATACCTTTAACTTTTTTAAACTGAGAATTATACAGGCAACACAGGAAACAAGTGCTCTAACATCAGTAATTCGACTGCGTACGAAAGCTAGTATGAACTGACACATGTATCCGAAATGAGGAACCTCAGTTCACATCTTACTTTCTTAATTGCCCCCCCCCCCAAAAAAAAAAAAAAAAAAATGGCATCACATCAATTCTAAAACAATATCATCTTATATCTTAAGCAGAGCACATAACACAAATACTGAATATTAACATATATTCAGACATCAACCATTATAGATCCCACAAACTCCCATGAACCCAAACAGTACATAGACTGGCTGGAGATATAAAACAGCAGTAAAACTAAAGACGACAAAATTGTAATTAGAGTCAAGACAATACTTGGAGTTTACAAAACGATTCATGTGAAATTAAAAGCGTAGTTTATGACACATATACTCGACACTTGAATAGTGCATCAGCGTGCGAAGTAATAGATTGGAAATCATTAATACAAAGGCAACTAGGATTCTCACAGAGGATCACACACAAGTGCCTGCCATTATAACATAAGTGCAATATTAAATGTGAAATGTATCTAGTTCATAAAAGGTTGGCAAGGAGTATAACCTTATAAAAAGTTAATAATAACCACATCTACAAAGTCAAACATTCGCAACAAATATTCTGACATGCAAATATATCTCACTAGCATTGACACATAAAAGTACTCAATATATCTACGTACTGCACATGACCGAATGAATAATCACGGGTTTCTCTTAGTCTCAGCATTCTAACCCCCAGTCACCAAGCAATATGTGTGTTATTCGCTAATTTAGCACCCCATGGATTATCCATTCAGATCTAGATCAAGACATAAACTTCCTCCTTAGCGCTCTCAGCGATGTGTAACTCACATGCATACATATGAATAAGAATATTAATTTAACTATGAATATAAATACATATGTAAATAAAATATAAATGGAAATGGAAATGCAAATATAAATGAAAAAAAAAAATGTAACTGAAAATGTAAAAGTAATTATACATATACTCTTACACATGCAAGCATACATATACACATGCATGCATACATAGGCCTATATATTTATTTATAAATATATATGTATATATATAGATGAATATACATATTCATATGTATGTATATATATATATGTATTTGTATAGATGAATATACATATTTATATATATGTATATATATATTAATATGTATTTATATTTATACATATATATGCTTGTTTGTGTGTGATCATCGTCATCATCATCATCATCATCATCATCATCATCATCATCATCATCATCCTCATCATCGGGCGTATGCCTGCATCCACTCTTCGTTTCCAGCCATGCGGGTCCCTCATTGTGAGTCACCAGGCAGGCCCTCTAACTCCCATGAGCCTCCTCCACCCAGGATTGTCTCGGAGAGAGACAACCTGATGGACAGTATCAGGGAAGTGAGCTAGGTGCCTATACAACCTGAGTTGGCGGATTATGCAAGTAACAGGTCCCATGCCAGGCTCACGGTGTAGCCGTCGGTTGGACACATAGTCCTGCCAACTGTACCCCATGATCCGGCAAAGAGACTTGTTACAAAATGATGAGAATTCAAGGTGCTAAATAGGGTATTGGTTTTGTTTCCATAGAGCAAAACTGGCAGTATCAAGTATAAAGTATAAAGACACGTAGCTTGGTCCTTCTGCAGAGGTACCAACATCACCAAATGCTCTTGCTGGTCGAGTTCATGGCTCCTGCTGCCAGACCAATCCGTCTACTGACTTATTGGTATGTCAGCCCAGAGATAAGGACTACACTACCAAGGTATGAAAAACTCTCTGTGGCTTCAACGTCCTCACCAAAGCATGGATCGACTGCATAGGTTCCCCTAACATGCCCCCAAAGTTCTGAATCTTGGTCTTAGTCCAAGAGGCCTCTCGGCCCAAGGGCTTCGCATCATTGCTAAATGTATCAAAAGCCACCACCAGTGACTCCAGGGACTTAGATAGGATAGCAACATCATTGGCAAAGTTAAGGTATGAGACCTTGATATTACCCAATGTTGCTCCACACTAACTTTGGGTAGTAGCTCTAGTAGCTCTATCCAGTCCATGCAGGTATTGAAAAGCGTTGATGCAAGGATACAGCCATGCCTTACCCCTGAATTAATATTTGCAGCACTTTCAGTACCGATACATAAGCTTGCTATTAGGCCAATGATCCGTATCGGAATTCCCCTAAGTCTCAGAATCTCCCATAACGATTCTTGACGCACCTTCTTGAGGTCAATGTAAGCTGCAAGCAACCCACGACGGCGTTCCACAATTACTCGAAGCGCTAGGATACGATCTATTTTGGACTTGCCAGGAATTAATCCAGACTGCTCCGTTCTCTGGTGCCTTAGTAGATGGTCGCAGATCCGTTTCAGAAGTATGTGGGCGAAAACCTTGCCTGGTATATTTAGCAGTGTAATGCCACCGTAGTTACTACATTGCCAACGATCCCCTTTCCCCTTCCAGAGAGGGATGACCAGGCCCCTCAACAGGTCAGGGGGAATGGTACCAGAGGGTTGAAGTTGGCTGAAGATGGTTATGGTTACTCTCTGGAGGTGACCATCACTGCAGACCGACCAGTAGTAAGTTTACCCACCCATACTGATTGTGCCGCTGCCAGGTCTTCTCACCTCCGAGAGGGCAACCACTTCAACTCCCAAACGCTCCAATCCCCTCGATAGCACAGGTAACTGCTTGTCCTGCAGCAAGGACTGGATGATCCAAACTAGATAGCTTACCTGAGGTTAAGCCTTGAGCAGTCACTCTGAGTGGAGGCCACCTCTGCCGCCCCCCACCGACGTACAATAGTAAAAAATCGCCGATTCTTGGATAAAGTCTAAAATCTTTGAGAAAAAAGTACAGACTGACGTATTTTAGATCAGTATAGAGTAATAGTAAACAATCACTTAACGATAGTTCCAAAAGAGAAACAAAATATGATAGTTAAAGATGGAAAACATTGAATTCAATGTAGAAGCTAAATAAGGAAGCTACATGCTTTTATACTATCAAAGTAATTATAATATGCGGTACTATGCCGTAAATGTGACTTTTAAAATTTAATTAGATCACACATTGTAAATGACCATAACAAAACGCGATTCCCAGGCAAATATAGCAAAATAGAGTCATTTGTTTACATCAGATCAAATACAATTTTATCAATTTGTCATTTTCCACAAATATATGTGATTCTTCCTGCGCAATTTTGGAATGTAATCATCAAGGAGTTGCCACGCTTGACTATGTTGAAATTCCCGCTCCTCGTTGCTTACTTGCGTTTTCTATTTGCTGATTATTTCTGCCTGCTGATTGTAAGCATCAGATCGCTCTACATCTATCTCCTAAGGTAATTATGTTTCTAAGCTTCAGTTGTAGTAAAGATTCACCTGAAAGATACATAAAGGTAAGGAAAGATCATGTGGCATAAATAATAAAAACTGATAATTAAGAAAAGAAAATAATATAATAGTTACCACTTCAAAACGAGTAATCGTAATTACAGACGATGGATAATAAAATAAAGATTGACTTTAACTTTCATATCATTCATTAAGGAGTTTTTCTAGATGGAGACTTCAATAAAGCGAAGAGAGATAATAGAAACATATCACAGTGACAATAATGATAACACACTGGATACCATAATAAACATTATTAGAAAACATCAGCAAAAACATAAATATGCGAAAAATTTGGAAAATTCAACGCTAGCATTATTTTAAAACCAGTTCAATAAATACTGGCGGCAGGCATCACGAAAAAATGCAAAAATTGGCTAGATGGAGAGCAAAAATTAGAGGAAGAGGAACATAGGACAAGATACGAAGTAGAGAATGGTGCATGTCATGATATGAACAGTGCACATTCAACCGGGAAACCAGTGAAGCCATTTTCTGAGGTTAGTGACAGATCTAAAAGGCGAAGAACTAAAGAGATACTCTCTAATTATTATGGTGAAGAGCTAGTATTTGGAAGCCAAATGAACTTCCGCAAACATGGTAGGCTTGATGCCTCTGAAGTCTGTCAACAGATTCTCGCAACACTCACTCGTTCATCCAAAACAAATGCTCAGATAAAGATGCTAAATCATATTAGATATACAATTGCACAAGCCTTCGAGATGATGGCAAATACCAATTTATCCAAACAGAACTATATATATACATATACATATACATATGAGAAAATGCCACAAGAATAATAATTGCAACATATATCCTTCCAATACAAAACTTCTAAAAGAAAGAAAAAAGCTATCCAGATGATATATGTGTAGATGACTTCAAAGTAACAATGCCACTTCAGGCTCTCGTAGACCACACTACAAAGAGGCTGTTAGTACCCTTCCAGCTTGAAATTATGGAAAATAGAGAGCATGGGAGGAACACTGCATTTGAGTTACTAAGGAAATGTGGATTTGATGGCAGTGGGTGCCATTCAGTTTACAATATCAGGCATGATGTCAATGAATACCGTGACATAAATGAAGAAAATATATTCTTAGATTTTATATGTCCATTACTATTGCTTACAGATTCCCATACCCTATTGAGGAATAACCCAGCTAGCTCTTTCTTCCTTTTTTAGTGTCGACTCCTAAAATTAACTTTCAAAAAAGAAACAGCAGCCTTAATAAGATCAGAATTGGAGACAGTCAAAACAGAAATAGAGAATATTGCCTCTACACTTTCATGCAATCATGACGTAAAACATAAAATAATTGATACCATGGGTGACTGGAAAATATGTCAAATCCTATCCAATACAACTTCTGCAGCTACTTGCTACATGTGCAGCCAGCAAAACCGTCAAGTATGAATCACTTAAATGCCATCAGATCCAAAGAAATTCACAGAGAAGCACTTTCATATGGCATATCTCCACTCCATCTCCTAATCACCACCATGGAGTGTGTATTGCACATTGGCTATAGGCTGAAAATAAAAACCTGGGCGGTGAAAGGAAAGGAAAATTAAAGGATGATGGCAGAAGAGAAAATTATGTATCTCAGATTACAGGAGTAAGCAGAGTTGATTTCACAGCTCGCACCTGCAACTTTGACATTAACTCAGAAAAGTATAAGAGCTATGCTGTGTTAACAGCAGAACTGTACATTTCTGAGTATCCGTGGTACTACATGCCTATTATGGTACTCAAAATGCTTCTGTATGGTGCTAATGTTATGCCAGTAGGGCATTCATCAGAAGAAGGGATGGAAGGAAAACATAAAGAACTGAGAAATGTGCGAGGACATCATACGTGTAAAACATAAAGGATAAGAATCCATAAGGACTTTGGCCATTGGTTACTAGTGACACCCGACCAAGTAGTGTCAAGCAGTCGCACAATACAAAAAAAAAAAAAAAAAAAAAAAAAATCCATCCAGAAGTTGTCCAACTCCTGCGGGAACCAGATGTATGTGACAGTGATAGTGAAAATGATGATGTATAAGATAATTGTGATGCTGGTTCTGAAGTGAAAGTAAAATGGAAATGTATGTCTTATGCGAAACACAACAAAGTTGCTGTTACATTGTTACATTTTTTGTTATCATTTGTATCTAATTTTGAAAACATTACCTGCTAATGTATAAGCTATAAGTACATGTTACATAAAGTTTATTGCATAATGCATTATATTGATTATTTAAGGGACAATAGATATTCAATTTATATATATATGAATATTACAAACTGAATATTCTGTGTTTTTCATTTCCTCCATGGAATATTAGTATCCCAAGTCATACGATTGATAAAATATATGGTAGAAGCAAAATTTATATTTTCAAACAATATATTAAAATCCAAACCAGTGTGCAACACTGCCCCAAATAAAATAGGTCAGTAGACTTTGGGGCCCAACATCGGGCTGTGAGGTTCCCTAGGGCTTTGCCCCACAGGTGAGTAACTTTCATTCCCATCCTGTGCCCCAACATTTGCCCACCCAACGGGACCCACAGCCTACCTGGGTGGGTGGGACAGCAGCCCTCCCCCCAGCATATCCATTTATTTTAGTAGCTGCCGGTGAGTTATCTGGGGGGAGGAGCGCTGGCAAGGGCTACATCTTCTGAGCCGCCCATTAACCCCAGGGTGGCTGAGAGGCAGGAGTTGGTATGGAGTCAGGGCGTGTCCACACCCTGATGGGTCGGGGCACACTGGTCTCGTTTGGAGAAAACGTGGCCACGAGCTTCACAGAAGAAAATCTACGGGAGTTAACAATCATATTTAACTAAATAAATCTGACTAGTTATTAATCACCTTTTCTTCCTTTCCATATTGCCTTTTGTGTAAACTTTTTTGAAAAGGAATAAAAAATTCTAACGGATAGTGTATTGCTATGTTTATTAATGACATCAAGATAAATAAAATAGAATATGAACAAGCAAAGAACTAAATACAACATTAACAATACTATTGTGTGGTGCAGCGGTAGCGCTCTCTTCTAGCAATCTTGCTGACCTGCGTTCGAATCCCTCGCCGCCAGTGGATGGTAACCCCGGCCATTCCTTGCACACAGGGGATAGTTTAGAAGCAAAATGAAACAGACAGTATGTCACACCAAGAATATCCATTGTTACAAATGGAATCAAAACTAAACTTTTATTATTATAAACTTTTATTACTGTAAATATACTTCAAAACAAGATAGTAGAAAACCAAACGAAAACATGTTACTTATATGGCACTAAATTCGATCATCAGCAGCATCAACATGACTTTCATCACTATCATTTCCTACATCCAAGTTGGTATATGAAGATTCTTTTAATAATGAAAGAACATCCTCTGAGAGTTCATTGCCCTTTTTCATTCCTCTTTTGCGGTGGACTGCAATCATTGAATCAGAGGATGTAAGAAGCCAATGCATCAGGTCTTAATTTACTCTTGACCGAGAGATTTTAGATGTGTGATCCAACCTTATCCTTCTTATGTCTTTATGTCTGGCTTCAATGGCTTCTTCGGATGCTTGGCCAATGGGTATACAGAGCATGTCAATGACGTGTGCTCCATGAATCAACATCTTATGCACATGTACCATTTGTAGTTAGCTACATATAGCTTAGCAGTTGCCACGGCATATAATGCATAAGCTTGTGCATCAATTGTAAATCCGGAATTTAATGCAATTAGCAAGACCCCTAACCTCCGGATTATCTCACCATCAACTCCAGTTATTCTGGCTACAGAAGCTCACTCGTTAAAAAACTTCCTCGCAGTGTTGCCGTTATTGGTGTTCCCACTGCCTTGGCATGGTAGATCGACATTTATGTGGAGTTCATCTTTCAGTTCTTTCTGAACTCTTTTCTTTTCAGCTGCCATAGCATCATGAGCTTCCTTTCCTTGTGTTTAGCTGCATTCTGTAGGCAATATGCAGTACACACTCCCTGCAATTTATGTACAGATGCAGTGGGGAGATGCTGTGTTTTATATAGTCATCAGCAACACCCTTTTCTTTTATATGATTTAAATTGTTCATTTGTGATGGTTTCGTGGCGGGCAAGCAGAGATAGCATGACGAAGATGATCGATTACCTGATAAGGCTTGACACACCTTGCCGTCAACCATGGTAGGAATGATATTATGTGTAATTTCAGTGCCGGTTTCAGTGGTTGCCTGAAGTGCAGAAATTTCACTGGAAATACTAGAAAACTCTTTTCTCGTTAATTCGGGTGTTTCTTTGGCAAACTGCAAATGGAGAGGTCGACAATAAATTGGAGATGATGGGGCCGGGTTCTGCCACACTATGATGTAAGTGTCCTGTACCTTTATAGTGATAGGGAAAATGAAGGGGGCGAACAATTGTGACTCGGTAGCTGTGTCTATTCCACTAGCTGGCAATGAATATAGGACTTGACCCCCGCTACCATCAAATCCATACTTAGTAATCATTTCATATTTACGTTCGAGATAACTTGGCAATATTTCAAATGCCTCTCTTTGTAATTCAATATCTCGTGGCTGTATGATCCAGTAGAGATGGTAATGGAAGCTTCATGTTAAAATCATCTATTAGCATTCCAGGAGGATAGCATGACTGTTTAGCTTCTAAGACACGTGCATATGGTGGAAAGAGTCTGCAGTTGTGTTCCTTTTGCACACTTCACATTAAGC
>NC_061830.1:16113957-16116457 GCF_019202785.1 Penaeus chinensis
CTATGGGCAAAGACATTATTCACTTTAGCAGTGCGGCCCGCAACCAAACTGTAGTGCATACTTTTTCCGATGCACAGTCTGTTGTTTCATCAATAGTTATACATTGAATTTGCTTTTTGTTAGCTTATTATCTATTTTGGTGGGAAGTGTTATCCCTTACACCTTGAATGTGAGTTGCACATCTGTGCCGCGATCTCAGAATTGGGGAATATCCTCTTGTTTAGTGTCATCAGGTTATCACATATGCTGAAAAGAAAGTAATTGTTATATCACAATATTGAGAAAAATGAATATTAAATTTATCGTTATTATACATAGTCTTATAATGCTCACCTACATGTTAAATTCTGTTCAGCCAAAAAGAAAATATTGTGGCATATTGGTAATTCTGTCAGCGGTTGGAGTCATCCTCTGCCTCCGCTCCAAGGCTGTCGCTTCAGTGATGCTATTTCAGTGCTAAGCTGTATATAACATAACTGAGAGTAGGCTTTAAGTGTACCGGCAACCTTCGCCTACTATTTTTCAAAAATTGGCTGTCTGTGAGCCAGTACTCTTGGAAAGTTTGATGTGTTGACTTCTGGAATGTATGATTATATATTAGAATGCTTTTAAACATACTTGATTAGAAATTTGTACAGTCTATGACCGGACTGCCTTAAGACAGAGAAAATGGATGGTTAGACCATTTCCCCACTAACTGGTATGTCGGGTTGATGTCGAATTATTGTATGTTTGGGCGAGCTGTACAGTTGAGTAATGTGGGAAATCTCTGCAGTACGATAGTGTGTATCAAGAACCCCAAATACGGGAAGGAGCAACAGTATGCCCAGCAGTAGCTCTGAGTGAGAACGTGTCCATGAAGAATATTTCTGACCATATAGGGAAGGTTTACACTCCCTTTTCAAAAATTTACCAGTGGTCTTCGTCTTCCGGGAGCGTCCAGGGATGAGCATCGTCAGACGGCGGCGGTTTCTGTACAGTAAAAAAAAATCCTTCTTGGGCACGTTCTCATTCGGGACAGAGAGGATTTGGGTATTTTCTTTCTATCCCGTGCATTTTGATAGCTGCACCCAAAACTGTATAGACAAGATCTGAGCATACTCAAAACGCCGAAATCTTCCCTTACTTGGTATTCTGATGCAACAAGATAGCGCGGCCAGATGTACAACAAATCAACGTAACACCAACATACAAGATACATTGAGAAAATGGTCTAATCATGTATTTTCTGTGGTCTTATAGCAGACCAGTTATTCCTCTCTGAGTTGACTGTACATTAGAAATCTACCAGGTACCTGTTTTAGTGTACCTGCATCTCTTTATAGAAAATATATTGGATGAATAACTAAAGAAAATGTGACACTGGAAACACTGTAAACTTCCTTTATCTAAAAGATACACAACTACTCACGGTAGTGTTGCAATGCTAAAGCTTTCAAGTCACTCTATGGAACTATGGTTCTGCCTTTGGTGCTGCCCAGCTGGAAGACCGAACTGAAGTGACATCTTTATATCTCTGAATATGGGAAAGTAAATTAATATTGCCGTCATTTGCATCAAACTATCTGAAAACACTTAAATTTACAAATACTGTCTACGGAAAAAATCATAGTGACGTCACCCTCCGTTGGTCGTCTTTTGTTTTCGTTGAGCAGACGAATATCCGTAGAATTACAGCACTGCTGCTAAGGTCATCTATAACGTCTGCAGTTTATTTCCAGAGGTATGCCCCCATTGCTCCCTTCCATTTATCACGAAGACAACTACTAATGCAGGGTTTCATATCGGTGTGTGGTAGAGAACGAGCATCATAGGGTTGAGTGGCAGCTGCCTTGGTCCTCCGATCACCAACATGCGCTGGCACCCAACACATTTATCTTCTTACCAGTGCTCAGTTAAGTGGTCATAGCTTGGATGGTTCACCAGTTAAGCTGAAGGTAACACCTCGACTGCGATGCTTAATGCTTAAACACATTGTTCGCACACTCATGCTTTTCTGTACTTTTTAGAAATAGTGAAACAATACCAATCTTTCACATTATTATATCATTATTGTCACTATAAATTTTATCATTATAATTAATATGATAATGATAAAGCTAATAATAATTATTACTATCATTTTATCATTATCATTGGTTTTGTTCTATTATCATTTTTATTATTATTGTTATTACCCTAAATAATACTTATATTATTATCATCATTATTATTGTTATTGTTAGTATAATTAGTATCATTATCATTATCATCATAAGGATAAGGATGATGTTAATGATGATAATGAGAATGAGAATGGTAATGATAACGATGATGATGATGATGATGATGATCAACAACATCATCATCATCATCATTATCATTATCAATGAAATAATAATGATGATAACAATGACAATGGCGATGACGACAGCGACGACAGGATAACAATAATGATAATGATAATGATACTATTAGTAAGAATTTGTATTATTATTATCATCATCATCATCATTATTTT
>NC_061830.1:16118957-16123957 GCF_019202785.1 Penaeus chinensis
TTACTTTGATCAGAATTTAGATTAAACCTGCTAAAAAGACATATTAAAATAAGTCCCAAGGTATAATCTCCATGACTCATATCCAGTTATGTTTATCATTACAGCGAAACAAAACTAGTTACATCGATTTTCTGCAATTAAGTTTATATGTCATGAATAACGCCTTCTTCTCAGATAGATCTTGAAGATCAATTCTTATATAATAATTAGAATTGTCGCTTGATTTCTTAATTAAGAAATATTACAGTTTCTATTCTTCACATTTGGTATGATAAGTGATTTATCGAAAAGTCTACTTTAGTCGGAAGTGGCGTCATGTTTTACCGTTTTTAAATTGGTGGTTTGCTTTCATTATATTGTTGTTGTTTTTTCAGACAGCAATGTACAAATTCGAATACCATTTAGCAATTTCGTATCGTGCTATGAGGAAAAATATTGGATTTGATTCTATTTTGTTTTTCTTTTATGCGTAATGCAGTATTATTTGACTTGATACTGTGTTGTTTCAACCGATATAGTGTTGCTTCGCTTGTGTTACTTTTCTGTGTCATAAATCACTCTTGAACCGGGCATGGTCAGGAGCTATAATAATAAAATATTTTGGAATAATTAAGCTAATGGAGGAACAAGCACTGGAAAACGGTTGCGCGTTTTACGAATTTCGAACATGGAGTGATGTTTTACGAATTGTTGCATCTAATGAGACCAAGCACCGAGAAAAAGGATGCTCCGCTAAGAAAAGCATTCAGACCATCGCTTGCCATTAAAGCTTCGTTATCTAGCAAGATATTAGTGTTAAATAGCATTTTATTTTTCATGTTTTCTGGGTAATATTGTCTATTTGTATATCAATTTTTTACAATGTGCAATGAAATAAATGCTGTAGGAAACTTAAATTTACTTGTATTGTATACATGTATATGTGTGTGTGTGTGTGTGTGTGTGTGTGTGTGTGTGTGTGTGTGTGTGTGTGTGTGTGTGTGTCTGAGAGAGAGAGAGAGAGAGATAATATATATGTATATATATATATATATATATATATATATATATATATATTGCACACACAAACACATATATGTCTGTGTATGTCTATATATATACACATTTATATAATATAAATGTATATGTATATGTATATATACTTATATATATACTCATATATATACATACACACACACACACATATATATATATATATATATATATATATATATATATATGTGTGTGTATGTATGTATGTATATATATATTCATATGTATTGAAATATATATATATATATTCATAAGTATTGAAATATATATATATATTCATTTTGATATATATATATATGTATATATATACATATATGTATGTATGTATGTATGCATGCATACATACATAAATGCACGCACACACACACACACACACACACACACACATACACACACACACACACACACACACACACACACACACATACACACACACACACACATACACACACACGCACACGCGCACACACACGCACACACACATACACACACACACACACTTATATACGTTTTATAGATAGATATTTAAACATGTATTCGTACATATAAATTGACGTACATGTTGATACATGTACGCCATGTATATGTAAGCTGGTAAATTCATTTATGCAAACATATTATTGAAGCAACTGATTTATTTTGCTTCTTATTTGTGGTGTTATTAAATTTGGTTTACAACGTTTTTATATAGAAATTTAATCTGTGTTTATTAGAATTTACCAATAATGATATGGAATCTGTATATAAATTGCTGTGGTGCCTTTTTTCTTTTTTGTTTGTCTTGACGTAGCAACCGCTCTAGAACCTCATGCAGACAATAGCAGAATGTAGCAGAGGAAGGACAACGTGGAAACTCTTGGCATGGTATGTCATAATCCTTATGATGGATATTTAAAAGTAAGATTTGTATAAGGAGGTAAATGTTCGCTCGATGAGATGCTATGTTATGTGAATGTTATTGTTACTTATTCAGTATATGGAAATTCAGCGTTAGATTATAATATATAGGCTAGGACCGTTAGTATTGATATGGTTTACAGAATCTAATTTGATAAATATGAAGATTATTTTTGATGTATTAATATACTATGATTAAACGCATAGATTATTATTAAAATTGCAATTATGTTAATGGAAATGTTTATCTTCTCAGGGAATATTAATTTATATCAATGAAACTGTTATTTATGATCTGTACAAATGAGTTTGCGTATCTTATTACAGTTGTATAATACATGAATGAGAGTAAATTAGTTTATAACAAATTTAATATCATCAGTAAATGAATGAATATTTTTCGTTTTTTTTTTTATACTAACAATGTCATTGAATCAGTTATTAAATTTAGCTAAAAGAATGGGTAAAAAAGTGATAATTCAGAAAGGGACGTAACAATGGATACATTGGACACGGCACAAATGGATAAGATGCGACTAATACTTTTAGAGCTCTTAATAACTGAGTTTCGAATGTTTAAGAGGTTACCATTTAGCACATAAATGTAAGACTACTAAAACCTATGATATGAAGATAAATAATGAGAAATTTCGGCATACTACAAAGGTTAATGGTACATATTGCAAGACCATATCACAGAAATGGCTAGAAAATGGAAATGAACTTATCAATGATAAAAGTTGGCAATGTAACTGCAATTGGTGAAAACAAAGAGTAAAGGTTATCTTTAACAGTTAACTATGGTAGATGTTGGACTAATGTCACTGGTAGAAAAAAAATCTAAGATTGATAAAGTGGATATATCAAAGATCTCAGAATTATTTTATGGGATATCAAAGAGAGATCTAGGGTATCCAGATGGAAAAAATAACCTTTTAATTGGAACTAATTATTGTGAACTCCTTCCAAGTGTTTTACAGTCAAGAGAATCAATTTGAATTCAGTGTAAATGGCACACATGATCTTATTTATGATGTAAGGACACACAAACGGTTAGGATCTGTTCATTCAAATGAGATGTCTGCTGAGTATAATGATGAGTTGAAAGCTAAATTAGATAAGTTCTTTGCAGTAAAAGAATTGGGAATTCATTGTGATCCATAGCGCATTGAGTGCATGTGTATGGATTGTGTACGATCTAAAGGAATTGGTTTGAAGGTAAAGAGAGAGCTGGCTGCAACTGGAAAGGGCTTAGCATATGGTGAAAGGTATAAATTGTGGACGTTATATCTATTATAGAGCAGTGAAACCATGGGACAAAGATTGAAGGATTTTTGGGCAAAGGGTCCTGATATTTTGAATAGTCTATAAAGGGTTTGATTAAAGTTTCACCAAGAGTGGCTGTGATGTGTGATATAGCAAAAATGTATCATACCATTTGATATTTACTGTATTTTACAATTCTGCACCTTTTGGTACTAAACTTTATTTCCTGTTTCCTTCCACGTAAGTCTCTTGACCCAGACTGCTGCATACTTTGCAATGAAAAATAAATGCTTAAAAAAAAAAAAAAAAAAAAAAAAAGAAAGAAGAAAAAAAATAGATTTCCAGAACTTCCCCTGTTAAAGAAAATAAAATAAAAACAAACTGGTGACCGAAAGTTTTCAAATGTTACCTATAAATTTTAGATAAGATCAAAATTTTGAATATTTATGTTAATTTTCGATGAATACTCTCCAATAAACCCTTTACAATTGATATTCAAAGTAACTCCATTGACTTTCTTTTAAAATTCTATAAATTGCTTATTGGTTCACAAGCTATAACAAAAAACAAATTGTTGGTAATGTTGGTAGCACAGCCTGGCCATGAACGCAGCTACTGTCTTACATTACTTGTTTTAGTGTTTTCTTGCATGTACATGTGTTTGCATGTGAAAACAAGTTTGTATGTTTGTACATAAAAACGTGTACTTATATGTATGTGTGTATGTATGCAATTACATGTACAAATGTAAATGTGAGTATATGTGTGTAAACCTGTTTTAGTGGGCCCATAACACATAATTATTAAACCTTGGCACCTTCCTTGTCCCCTCTCGCAATTGGCGTCATATTACTCCAATATGATAATATGGAGAGTGTCATTTGCCGCCACCCAACTTTTTGTTATTAGGTTTGATGTTATTCTAGAAAGCCCCGGGATCGTAATGGCCGTGAAATTCCCTGCAACGAGGGATGTCTGCGTCGTCAGCATGAGGTTCGTGAAGCAGCACTAACGCAACTCGGTCAGTGTCTGGGCCGAAGCACACTATTGGAAAAGCAAGCACCCTTGTTCAAAAGTTATGATCAAGGGCAGTTACACGAAAACTGAACAAAACCCGGGATACATGCATCCCATTTGTATATTTAGTCTACAGCTACAGGTCTTCATCTGATTGCACTCTTCCCCTAATCCTCTTAAAAAAAATTTCGGCTGTGCGTGTGTTCAGGGGCGGTTACTTAAAACGTGGGCTTTGGTATATCAGCACCATGAATATTCCTGTAGTGGGAAATAATAGGATAGGCTCTATTAATTCCCACAGTCATTTGAAACATGATGATAGTACGTTGCAATGATTGTCTGTAGAATGAATCTTGCTTCTCTATCATTGAGTGAAAAAAATTGAAAACATGCTTAATACATTCAAATTTCGGATAACCATTCACGATGGCCTGGTACACAGCGGAATCCCCATCACCAACGAAGGATGCATAATAGAAATTGCGAAGAGGTGTGCGCTGAAACACTCTCCGAGCAGCTTTGGGTTCCATGGAGTCGGTAGTTCCTTTATAATCTCCAGTCTGTCTTTGCCTTGCAAATGTTTCTGCTTTGACAATCAAGTTGCTCAGAAGATGCCAAGTACCCCATGATGTTAAACAGTACCAATACCAGTTCCACAACGAAAGCAATTCCGATGTGACTGTGATGGCCACATATTTTCAATGCTCAGCCAGTCCATCGTTGTTTACCAGACTAATGTAAACGTGCTGAGTATTCACAGACGTTCAAAAGACTTGCAGTTCGTAGAC
>NC_061830.1:16133957-16151457 GCF_019202785.1 Penaeus chinensis
TTCTATGAGATCTAGAATTCTCAACAGCAATTGCATCTTGCAGTTTTTCAGTTTGCAAATCCGTGATTGCAATCATTCTCCCATCTTCAAATCGTTCCCTAACAAGAATATGTTGTTTGTCTACGCCAAGCGCACTCCGAGACCTATATTACAAATCTGAACATTTTTTTTTTTTTTTCCCCTTGAATAGATCCCCAGGGCATGTCAACAGAAATCTGCATTTGATTTTTAGCTATGATGTAAGTCTTCTAAAGCGTCTTGTTAAAAATGTAGCTTAGAGGACTCAACTGTAAAGATATGTTAAGCGCCTTTCGTGCCGAATCCCTGTGTTAAAGAGTGGTTAAGTGTAATTTGCAAGAATCCATCTTTGATTGAGGTTTCATCGCAGATGTGTCTGAATTAATAACAAAGAGGGTGTGAGCAAATTCAAGTCGTAGCTCAATCGAAACATTATCTAGAAGAAACACATCTGATGATTCCACGTCTAGTAAAAGAGGGGACATAAAGTGAAACCCCCTCTTTTTCAAGTCCGATATTGTTCTCTTCTCGGTGTTACTTGCGCTAGAAAAAGAATCAGTTGTATATGTAGAAGGAATGCCAGAATACTCCACAAATCATAAAAAAAAACAAACAGACATTCCAGCCTAGAGTACACGTCAGAGAAGGCGATATCCCTGTTACAAGTCGCATGTATGATGTGAAACTATACACAGGATTCTCTTCGACTTTTTGAGAGTTGAAAAAAACAGAAACCGTCTTGATCATGGCGTGTATGGCAGCATTGCACAATACCACATTATCAGCATCTCCCAGCGGAAATCCGTCTTCCTGTAATAGTGATCCCTTCACCTCTAAAACAAGTTTTGACAAGGCTACAAGACAAATCTTTCCAGTGGACAATCAAAATTCGATGTAATTGTCAGTAATACTCCCCTTCAACCCCGCGTTAAAGGACAAAACATCGACCTCTGTCCTCATTTCAACCCCCGTCTCAATCATTCGCATTTTTCCTGTGCGTGGAAACATGTCAGAGGTTCCAGCCACATAAGATGACAAAGGTGTCTTGAACTGATCCATCATGTTCATTGTGTAAAAAAAATGTTTGTCTATGGGTAAACGGAGCTAGCACACCGAAGACAAGACTGATACTGAATACAGCATCGAGAAAATGTAGGTTTTATACGATGGGCAATTTGTTTTTCTTTTCTTGCATGCTCTTAATCTTTCCACATATATTCTTCTCTTTCCCCTCGCATCTTCCCCTCGCACGATCCGTGTGCCAACTTTTTTAGCAGCTTCTAATCCTCTCTTCTTCAACGACAACTTAAGGTCTGTTCAGCCCTTTTTCATGTCGTTCATAACGCCTGCTCGAAAATCAAGGGCGGCCGGCTTCAATAATTTTGTGATGAATGGAATGAGGCGCTTTCTCATTTTGCCGAGAAAAGAGAGCAAACCGCCTCCTTTTCCGTAATGATCGTATGTTCTATATATATTAATATCGTCCAAGACTCCTCTTCTGTGTGCCTTAAGATGAATTTCCTGGCCTATTAAACAGAAGCATAAATTCTTCTGTTGTTGGAGAAATAAAGGGAGTGCGAACATACATATTGCGATGGTTAAGATAATATCCTGTCTTGTTCGTGTGAATAGGTCGAAGCAACACCTAGAGATAAAGTAATTGAAAAATGTGGATACCTCCTTTATATATGAAAGTCTTACATGTAAAATGACTGTAGCAGAGCTCACAGAATGTTAACCTGTTAAATTGCCAAATCGACATGGCGTGATACTGTCTGTATACACATAATTAAAATATACTCTGCCATAGCTTCTCGGGGGTCTGCTTGCCATGTTTACCTTCTGATGGTGTTCGTGATTGTGCTCAGACACATTCGTAGTGGAAACGCATTTGAAGAAAGGATATCGTATATTCTCCCCAAAATCTAAAATACGAGCAACGCGAATGCAGGTTCTCTCCTATCAGAGTGAGTGTTCAGGACCCGACAGCGATTTGTTTGCTAGTCATAGGCAAATAGTCCGTTCTGGTTGACAAGGATACAGAAATAATATAAAATCGTCATTATCAGATATGTACAAATAATAATATTTCAGATGTAAAAAGTTGACCAAAGCCACTTCATAATTATGTTGAGTAATCAAGTACTAGTGATTGTATGATATTTTCTAATGAGTGAGATGTGTTTTTTGGAAAAAGGCCTTTGGAACTATTGCTTCTTAAATGCAAATATTGATATATTATAAGATTTTTTTTTATACACAGTGGCGAGTGAATTATAACAACATTTAAATTTGATTTTATTAATTAAAAAATCAGTAAAAAACACACAAATCAGAATTAGGATGAAAAGAAGAAATATCGACATGCTGCAGCGCGTTTCTCCGGCTTCATGGTAATGTCGTTGAATTTCAGTGCTCTTCCAGGTCCAAAGTGGGCGATCAAATAAGCAATGACAGAACTCCCGTTGTCTCCGTGCTTCATTATTGCCTCGTCGCATCGGGTGCGATCTCTTCTCACAGCTCTTGAAAGGGAGAGTACAGCAGATCCTGATTTATACATATTGACACGGGCATGCTCCCTTCCCAGACCTCGCGAGGGGCCGTTCGCGGTTGTTCCTGTTGCATTGCCAACCACGCAAATAATTCGGGAACTGACGCGCCGAGCATCAGACAAATTGCCGTAGTCAACCTCCATTCTAGCGATTATGTCTGGTTCAGATAAATATATACCACTTCTCTGTGGTGCATGAACTCACGTGGCTGCACATATTTTGTTTGTTATTGTTCGTAGAGGCGGTATTGATATTGCTCTTCTCTTGACGATGACCTTTACCGATGCCTCCCCCTTTCTTGGGCGGTTCTTTCATGTGAAGGAATCGCTTTGCAGCCGCGTTCCGGATGTATTCGAGAGGCACAGGAGCAAAGCTTATGCAGTAATCTGACTAATTCCTTCTCATTCTTTGAATGAATGGTAGACACTGTTAGGTATTTAATTGCAGGGAGAATATTTAAAGGGAGATTGTATTAAACCCTGTTTGTCCCTAGCGCAGTAGAGGATGATCTTGATAAAAAAAATAAAAGACCCCCCCCCCCCCCGCGATGATAGAGGATGCGCATGACTCTCCTCGCTGATCTTCCTTTTTCCCGTCTGCCATTGCATTGCTTTCTAATTTATTACAATTAGCTGTACGAGGTTCGGCGAGATATCGATCCACAGTATACTTGAGGCACAAAGCAATACTGTGTAGCGTGACACACTGTACTCACCCCACCCCCCTCTTAGATGATGCTCGCTCCGTGTGTATATACCCATTGCGTGCACAGCATGTGCGTGTGTGTGTGTGAGCGCGTGTGATTGAGTGACCGAGTGTTGAATTGCGTGCGCTCTCTGGGGCGCACTGTGTGTGTGGGTGTGTATGTGTGTATGTGGAGGTTGTGTTTGCGGTTGCAATGTCGGTATGTATTTCTCTGCATGTGTATACCAAAGCACGTGTCTGCGTGGGCTTGCGTGAGGTGTATGCGTGAGTGCGTGTGGTTGCGCATGCTGACTGTCCGTTGTACCGAGGTGGTATATGTTTTATGTATATTGTCTGTTTTATGTGTTGTCTATTATTTCTTTTACTATTTTGATGTCATGTGTTGTGTTTGTATTTTAGTTATTTGTTTGTGCTATTGTCAATTATTTTAAATGCTTAACACTTCACGATTCACGAGCGTGACGTCACGGCCTCCCGCGGCATTTTGTACGGATTGGGAAAATATACATTCGTTGTTCTACTGCACCACGGGGCGTTTCTTTCCTCCATCCTCTGGCATTTTTGGATATACATATAACAAGCGATACTACGTGGCCGACAGCGCCAGCTAAGAAACCTGAAAGGACGGGAAAAGTTAAGTATTGAGCCTAAGTGACAGTAATAATTTAAGATAGGAGGTGGACCGTGCAAGATTGCACTTATAAGTACACCATATATCTTATGCAGCCTCGTGGTTCTTCTACTTGACTTCATTTCTTTTTATGTCCTCTACTGCATATTTCCCTTTCATTTTACCCTCCTTCTGCATCTTATACTGTTCTTATGCTAGCCTATCCTTTCTTTTCCTCCCTGGATTTTAGTGATTTTATTTATTCTTGAAATTCAAATGTGCTGCACTTATCATGGGCTATTGAGAGATTTCCCGCTGTGACATCCCACAAGGTCATATTCCCCGTAGGACATCAGCAGCAGCAGCAGTAGTGGGGGATTTGACATCAGGGGGTGGGCTTACCATACAGATGCCCACTGACCTTCGTGGGGAGGGATCTTGGCCCTTAAGGTACCCTTCTTGGTAGGTGGGGCCCCCTGGGGACTAAACATGTCCGTACACTACAACTGTCTTTTTTTCCGGAATATGGACGAAAAGGCGCTCACGGGCACCTATAGTAACACAGTCAAGATTCCTCGCACGTGAGGAAAGTCTTTTTAACGATGTTTTTTGAGCGATCTGTTTTGATGTATTGACAAATCTCTTTAACCTCTTTTGAATGTGTTTATCAACTGTTAGATTTTTCTTTTAAAGATGGGAGAAAACTGATATATAATCAGTTTGTTCTTATTTTAGGGATTATATTAATTCAGACAATTGTTTTGGTTTCAACGAACAGATGAACGACATGATTCCACATGGTCAGACACTAGTGGTTTTCTTTTTCTGACAGGTGCTGATGTTGCCATTGCCTATGGTGCCATGTCATCGGCCAAGATGTATGAATTGAACTTGTCCGGAAATTCGCCGCACAGAACCTCAAGATATAGCCTGATATATTTTGCTTTTGGTCACTGCGATGCAACCTGAATATTTCCTGTGTGTTTTGAGCTTTATATCCCTTGCGAAATAGAGTTGCGAGAACTTGAAGAAATGTGAATTGCATTTTATTTTATAGTCTGATCATTAATACGATTACGATTGTTTTTATGGGCTAGCGAAGACTGAGCATACCTCCTACAATAGAGCTGATACCACTGAGGTGTGGTGAATTGTTTATGAACTGCTAGAAGAGTTGCACCTTTTAAACCTGAATAAGGTCTTCGATTGTATGCCGCTATTAAATTGTCAAGGACTTCAATGTATTTTATGTGTTTTTAGAGTAAGGAACTTATATATGCATTCCTTAAGAGTTCTACTATGTCTTTCAGCAATGCTTGCCTTTATTTTTTAGAATATATTGTATACCCTTCTATATTATAATTGTGTAGAAGAGCATTAATTAATTTACTTACAAATTCACCACCCGCATCTGTAAAGTGTCTTCTTGTACCTTTGACTTCCGTCCTGTCGAGGATATGTTTTAACATTTTGTAACTTCTGTTTGTGCCGCAACTGCATGTAGCGACTAAACACGCCAACACAAAGTAGTAGATGTCCAACTCCATTATTCTGCCTCGCCAGATGTCTCGTCCCAGCTACATCGCAAAATAGTATCTTTTGGGGTTTCATGCCAGTTGTTTGACGACGCGGGAATTTTTGGCGTGTGTCTGTGAGGAATGTATGCACGAGAAGATTTCAAACAATTCTTCACATCTGTTAAAGTAATATTACGCCGTCAATTTTGCAGAGCAGATTCGTATAGTGTTCGCTCACTGCCCAAGCCTTGTGGTTTCTTATAATTTTCATATATGTACCGTAGGATCGTTCTCTTGCTCTCGCTCAGGACCACTGATACACAATATCATAAGAACTATATTCTCGAAGGCTATTACATCGTTACTTCTGGGAAATGCATTACTTATGTTACTATTAACTGCGTCTATAAAACAATCATCCAGTATCAATAATAAACTTTCGATAGGTCTAGCAAATAAATTCAGATTTTCTTCGTTGAAGCAAGCATAATCAAGGTGTTGTGCCATGATTAAATGCCTAGGGAAGACTGCTAGACAAATCCACGATTATATTATATATACACATTTATTATTTACTTATTCATATAGTAAAAATACGAGTACAATTGTTTGATACAACTCTATTACTTATATATTACACATTTATAATATAAGACCAATTGACTCATTTACTTGACACTCACTTCGTAACACTCCGGTTTTCTAATCACAACTAGCCTGACCGTCACCAGCCACCTTTTACTGTTGTCCACTGTAATATCATTATTTTAGTGTTTTACATTTTATAAACAAAAATTCCTTTCCTTTAATACCCGTAGATAATTCACTGACAATAGTTTACAGAATCATATGATAATAGTTTACAAAATAAATACCTGCAAACATATCCAAAAGACTTGTCCACAACTGCCTTTCAATAGCGGCGCATGTCTTCCCTCTGCGTCACCACCAAAAACAAACAAAACAAAAACTACATGCGCAATATATTGTCATAATGATAATTTTCCGATTTATAATTCCTCCTACGATTAACACATACACTTCAGCATCATGTCCTATAAAGAAAATATAGAAATTTATAACAAACATCATCTCTAAAGAGGATATAATCATCCTCATCCTTATCATCACCATCACAATACACTTCATCTTGAAATAGTAAATGTGTTATAACTTTATCTTTCTTCGACTCGTGCCAGGGTTCGAGATGGAAGCTACAGGGGGTGGACAGCAGACAGATTTCCACCGCTCGCGGTTTACCCACATCTGATTACACTGGCGAGTTTCCATCTCTACCACCTCCACCCCATCCTCTTCCTCCTCTGTATTTTCTGTGCAAGAAGGATTATCATCATGTGATGCTATATTCGGCGTTCATACGCTAACGAACTGTATACGTACCAGCATTACGTACCGGCATTTATCATCAAAAAGAGGGAGTCCTTTTTTGAACTTGTGACAGCGCAAAATTTTCCTTTCCAATTTGTTATGATTGTTTGCGTAAACCGATGTGTGTAGTTTTCCGCGAGAACACGAGGAAGCTCTTTTATTCATACCTTTTGTACATGATGAGCTTTCGCCATTATCGATTTTACAGACCTTTTTAAATGAAGTGGGTCTTCTCGCTATTGCTCATTTTTCGAATGTTGCCAACAGGTTATTTTTCCGACATGGTATAAGATGTATGAACTGTCTTCCATTTTGCTGTCAAACTGTGGGTTGATGTGCTTGTTATTTGCCACACTTATCAGCCGCATGCAAGTAGTTAGACCTATGACCAAACTTCCAATTAATTAGGCCAAGCACTAAGTTCTAACTTATTCCGAGTCATTAATAAAATGGCGTCGTATGCATACCCATCATGGAATATTTCTCTCTGAGAATAGACCTCCAACGACTAAACGCATCAGCCAATATCTAGGCGAAATAAATTTTAATTTAATCTCTCAGTTTCTGACATCCCGCTTCATCCGACACCCTCTTGTGTATTCTCCTTTGCTTATTGTCTGACCTGTGAGCGAGCTGTAAAAATCATCTAGAGAGGGAAGGGGTGTTTCCTGAAACCTGTCCATCCCACCGACATATTCATAATAGAAGGCTTGCTTACCTGTTAGCAACAATTCTTGGCCTTGAATTGGTAAATGCTGGATAAGGCCAGTGACTGCCTATATGAGTTTTAGCAAGAGAGGATAGGCTTGCACTCATTAAAGCTGTTGACAAAATCAAATTTTAATGGCGGTTTCAGATGAATTTTAATTTCCTTTTATAAAGATTAATCATTTATATGTTGCACCGAGTGAAGTATGCTCTTAGGTAAATATATGTTATTATGGTTGTGGTAGCGGTGTTTAATGCTTCTCGCAGTCAAACATTGTTTTGCAGAGCTAACAGACAATACTTCATTTGAATGATCTCACATGTCCAGTGCTCATGTGCAAGGCATAATATGGCAGTGCTCCGTAAATATCTTAATTAAGTTCGTTGCCGCGTCACTACCTCCATACATGTAGCTGTCAATTATTTCCCCTGAACAGTAAAGTATTAAATTGTAATAAGTGGCTGCTTTGTGTTTTGTTCTGGTGTGTATGCTCGAAGCCTCATAAAAAAGATGAATGCAAAGTAATATACCAATTTACCCAATTCTTAAATGCCATTTGACTTCCAGGAAGTGGGTATTAGATTGTCTCAGGGATTGAACACTCGCTAATTTGCTTTTCTGCGATTTGCGTTGGAAATGCTGTGAGGCAAGTGCAACAAAAGTTATGCAGTGTACCTCTATATTGCATTAAAACAATGTGGGTCTTGCAGAACAGCGGGCTGTTTTAAAGATGGTAGCAAGGGTGTTATTACAGAACAACCCACTCACTATGGTCCTGTAGCGCTTAAAAAAGGTATGTAAATATTCTCCAGTCAATCCTAATCAAGTGTTTTATACTTGTTTATTTTACTTTTATTATCAATTTTCCTAAAAGTAATTAGAGAAATAATACAAATAAAAAGTTAAAGAACGAAACCAAGGATAAAACGAAACCAAAACATTAATAGGAAAACCTGAGATCCCTCAGTCTGTACATTCTCAAAAGTTGCAGTACATATAACACATCCTAAATGGCCGTTTATAAAGAATGAAAACATACTTATCTCTCTCTCTCTTGTCGATTCAAGAAATCAACCAAGGAGGCGTTCAGTGACGACGGCCACTGAGTGAACCACTGCTGATCAGACGAGCTTAACAACCCAAGACAGAGTTTGGCGGCAAGACTATGGTTTAAATACCCTCGTTTGTCTTGTAAGAGTGTGTGAAATAAGATCAAATAAAAGTGAAACTTATTCAACTTTTTAAGGCCGGAAATGAAAGTTTAACCCTTTCGCTGCGTTGACCTAAAGAGCCCGCCGGTGTGTCGGTGCGGCATCAGAATTAAATGATATAATTTTGTATTTACACTAACTGCGGATAACACTATTTTTCCTATAAAGATTAGCATAAAAAGTTAATGTGGAAGAAAAAAAAATGCAATTGTATCAATATTTAATCGGCAAAAAATATTTAAAATGGTGAACGTATGTTGCCAAATGTGGGTCCCGTTTTCTGTTATTGTGCATTCAATCTTCCTTATTGGAAGCAATATATATATATATATGTGTGTGTGTGCGTGTGTGTGTGTGTGTGTGTGTGTGTGTGTGTGTGTGTGTGTGTGTGTGATTATATATGTATATATATATATATTTACATACACGCGCGAGCGCGCACACACACGCACACAGTGCAGCTTGATGCAGCGGTAGCGTCTTCACCTAGCAATCTTGCAGACCTGCGTTTATTTCCCGCAACGCCAGTAGATGGTAACCCCGAGGATTCCTTGCAGATAGGGGGTACTATCAATTTGATTGAAGTCACAAAAACAAACTCTAAATTATTATTATCATTATTATTATTATTATTATTATTATTATTATTATTATTATTATTATTATTATTATTATTGTTATTATACACACATACACATATGTATAAATGTACATACCACACACAGACAGTTTATATATGTACATTAGCATACACACACACACACACACACACACACACACACACACACACACACACACACACACTCACACACACACATACAGACACACGCACGCACATACACACAATACTCGTATATGTGTGTATACACACACACATTTATATATACATATATATATATATATATATATATATAAACATACACTCATGTATATGTATAAATGTACACACTCACCCCCCCTCCCCACATATATATATATATATATATATATATATATATATATTTATATATATATGTATGTATGTATGTATCTGTATGTGTATGTGTATGTGTATGTATATATATATATATATATATATATATTTAAACATAAACATAAACACACACATTTTCACTCATGCAAATACTTACATACTTTATATATATATATATATATATATATATATATATATATATATATATATATATATATATAAGTAACCATGTATATACATAAATATATACATATATATGTATATATAAGTATAAATGTATTTACATATATATATATATATATAAACATAAACACCCACACATTTTCACTAATGCAAACAAAAGCAGACACACGTGTAAATATATAGTAACATACATGCACACTCACGATCAGGAAAATTATATGTTTTTTTTATTTGTTTTTTGTTTTGCTTTGTTTTCTTTTGTTTTTTGTTTTTTTCGCGGCGAAAGCTAATATCATGGAAGGCCCATCTATGCCCAAAAGTAGATCACGCTGAAGGATTGTACTACAATGACAGCTAGCTAGCATGAAAATATACACTTTTATTACAAAACTAGTTCAAACATGCAAGGAATGTTTTGAAACAACCGATAATTACATCAAATCTGAACAGAGAAAAGGAGACTGGAACATACCATCGAACTAGGAAGTACGGCTATAACATAATTTTTTCAATAATATACAATAATATCAAGAGAGGTGGAGGAACATGGACTTAACAAAAAATATAGATGATATCACACAGATGCACATCTCCAAATTTGCATATCAGTACTTCACACGTGTATAATATACGCGGATACACTCCCACAGTCAGCATATTGCCAGTGGGTCACCTGACGCTTCCTATGTCGCAGTTGAGTGTTTGCACACACGTGACATCTCCTCCGTGGTCTTGGGTTTGTTGGAGTTGCTTCAACAAAACTTCGGAAGTGGTGTTCAATAAGTCGCAAGGGGTTTGTTCCTGGACGAAATGAATGAGGTCTTGGCACTTGTTGCTCTCGATATCTGGCAAGTTTAGTTTTGTCATGTCCACAATAAAAAAAAAAAAAAAAAAAAAAAAAAAATTATACCATTTGATTGATTTTCTGAGGCTGTCTACACAACTCAAATGCATATCAGCTTTGTCAATGATACGCATTTTCTGGGAATAGTCACCCACAGCTTCTGGCTTCCTTATTGGCTCTCCTGCAGTGCAATCTCTTTTTTCAGCTTGAATAATCTTGTTCTCGTGAATTGATGTTAACATGTGGACCATTCGTTTGGCAGACCACTTGAAGCACATTATGTTGTTCTTGTGACAAGCACTAGCTTCCCCCCGGTTGACTGCAGGGAACCAAGACACCCTTTTCTGTTTGGTCGAACTGTGTCACAAGATCCTGTAATGTTTGCTGTAGGCGTTCAAACAGAATTGAACTGGCGTAATAACTATATGTAAAAAGATTATGTCCTTTCCCCAAGTATGGTTCTATCAAAGTGTTAACTACCAAATTTTGAGTCAACATGAACCTAAGTTTGTGCTCCAGTGTATAATATAAAAACATCACAAATTAGAAATAATTTTAGGCCGAATCTGTGGCGCTTATTAGGTATATACTGACAGAAGGCAAGTCTACCTCTCCACAGCACCAGACTTTCTTCAATACACAAATCTTGGAAGGGCTTAAATTTTGTTGAAAACTTGTGCCTGATGTCATCCATTACCCTTCCTATCTTTGATAATCTGTGTGATGTGCATCATTTTGATTGTCATTCAAATGAAGGTGACGCAAATTTAGTAAAAATCTGTCCCTACTCATTATTGTTCCAAACATTAGTGTTGATATAAGAAAGTCTGTAGTCCAATAGTCATTAATATTGAGCCATGGCCATGCCCAAGCAGAGGAATATTCGCATTTCATTTATATATGTTGGTTTCCACTGAAGCTTTCGAGAATTTTCTGAGTAGACTTCCTTGTTCATCGCAAGTATTCATGATGTGCATTTGACTGTTGCACAATTTCGTCGATGAGAGCATTATCGAAAAAATCGAGCTCCACGGAGTCCTCAGTGACGGAGCAAGTATTGCTGATCCCTGCATCTTCTTCGAAGGGGAAGAGAACAGGACGGAACTCTCTCTCTCTCTCTCTCTCTGATTTTATATTTCCGGGAATCATCGGCACTGCAGCATATCGGTACTTGGGAACATTAGCATCGGGGCTGTGTGCATCAGTGGATGTCTAGACGAAAGTGAATATTTTCACAATAGTGTTCAAGTATTGGCCCATAATAGGTTAGAATATATTTAATAATTCTAATATAATAGATTGTATTATATTCAAGGTCATGCGATTTGTAATCTCTAGTGTTCCTTCCATCCCACGATAACAATTATCGCTTACCTATATTTATTTCACCAGGGTCATCTGCATCAAATTCATCACAATCTTCAGAATCTCTCAGAGATTCACGGTCGTTGTCATATATTTTCGCGTTCCTCTGCCTCTTCGACATTTTCCCGCCAAAACAAGTTTTGTACATTTCTCCCCTCGCGCGAAGGTTTCGAGTAATTTAATCAGAATGAATCATACCAGGTTATAAAGTAGTAAACTTAATTTTAAAACAGTAAAGGCAAATTAAATATATATATATATATATATATATATATATATATATATATATGACACATGCTGAACACAATAATGAAAAAGGAAACTTTTTTTTTTCTTATAATTCAACGGATGCTCGCTTAAGCCGGCCGTGCGGAAAGCTGCCAAACACCACATATACGCCCACATATGGTGCTGAGCCAAGTGCTGCTGCTGTCAAGGGGAACTGTCCTAGTGTGAGCTCCCATGACTAGTCTGGGTATATTACGTCCACTATAATCCCTCCCTCGTCCACCGAGCGGCCAGCAGAGGTGAGCGAGAGGTCCCACCAGGTGGCGAGTCAAGTCGCAAGGCCTCCCTAGCTAGGCCTCCGGGTCGTTGGGCGTCGTGCCGACCTCTGACTGACGACCTTTTACTTGGGGGAGGGTGTGGCTGCTGGGCGCTCGAAGAACTGTCAACAGACTTGGAAGTCAAGCAGACTATCGTATCTGACAGGAGAGAGAATTAGTATATCCATCCTTTACAAGATACGCCAGGCGAGTACCTGATTACAAATCTCAATCACGACCTTTTAAAAGAACATAAATTAAATAAAAAATCTAAGAACGAAAAACAAGAAACTTAAAAATAAACCTTAAAACTAAAACAAACCTAAATCTTAAATCTAAAACTCGAAAAACCTTACACTAAATGTACAGTAAGAAACCGCTGTGAGCCGCTAAAAAATAAAAGGATTACAGATACTAAAATAAAATCATATAACAAAATAAATAAATGTTACATGACAAAAAAAGGATCTCAGGTAGCGGTGGTCCAGCCATTCTCCGGTAGTTCCAGGGCAGGTTGGGCAGAGCTCGTCGTACTGGCAATGTCAGTCTCGCCCAGGAGTCTACACATATGAATTGTATTCCTGTGGGTCTGTATGAATGCAAAACGTGAATCGTTTTGTGAAGAGGATTATACCTTACCCCACCGTGTTTACTACGACTGACGTGCATGTTGGGACGGGCGTTTTGCTGAAATCAACATCGTTGCACCTTGCTCTGCGTCAAGTAACCATGGGCCCACATAATCAGGGTCATAGTATGGTGATACATGCAGTAAGGTCAGCTCCTCCGGCTTAAATGGGGGCAGCTGGTTTGAGTGACAGTTGCGGGGGAGCGAGTTCTGAATAACATAATAATCAGGGCCCAGTTTCTTCTTAACTTAGGCAGGCCCTTGCCACTGGGGACCTAAAGCACGATAAGGTCCTGTGTGCGAGGTCTTCATCTTGTAGAGGACTAGGGATCCAGCCTCTAAGGACCAGGGTAGCCTCAGGTTACAGTCACAATATGCTGTGTATTCCTGCCTGGCCTTCTGGGATACTTCCAGTGCTGCTCTTCTTGCAATATCCAAGGCTTCAGGCAACTTCCAAGTAGCATCTTCCCGTGCGGTGACCTGGTTGCTTAAACCAACTGAAAAATGCGCTGGTTGGCCTGTTAACAAGCAGAGGGGCTGGTCTGTGACAGCTCTGTGGGTGGAATAGTTTTTAACATTCCGTACCTAGGATATATACTGATCCCAATTTAGGGGCTGGTCTACTACCAGTGTAGCATGAACATCCTACAAAACACGATTGGTCGTTTACTCCAGACCGTTTACCTGTGGGTGAAAAACTGTTGTCACGTGTGTAAACCGTCAGATCCTCAATCTGTCTAAAGCAACTGTGATGGACCAAATAGTATTAAAATGATCTATTAAAGCCTTTTTCTGCCAACTCTGCTTTCTTAGTTGGCAAAGGAAGCGTGTTAATTGGTCGACAATAACAAAGACTTCTATACCACTCTAAAAGCTGTGCAAACTGACCTTATCTGTCGTAACATGCTCCATGGGATGCACAACTTCAGGGGCCTGTTGTAAAAGGGCACAACAACCAATGCCCTTCCTCTTTTGACACATCTTGCACAATAGGAGAGTTCATGCAATTTATTAAAGGTATGGTAGATACTATAGTGTGTTGCAGTAGGGGATGCATGTGCAATTTTTATTGCATCTTTAAGGAGAGCCCTGGGTACCATGAGTTGCTTTATAATATGCTTTGTTAGCTGCCTTAGTCTGTACAAGACACCATTGCATAATTCAATTTGTCCAGAGGCAATGGTGGTCGTTGCTGGGGCACTGCCCTCTCTTCTAGAAACATTGCTATTTCATGCAACTGAGGGTCATTTGGTTGCTCGACCCCTATTGTATATGGATCTGGAGAAGAGAGGGAAATGGGTGCAAAGTCACGTAAGAGCATATTGGGAATGTTATTTATTTGGCCCTGATTGTACTTTATCTGGGAATTGTAATCGGCCACTTCTGCATTCCAACAAGTCATCTGTGGGCTTTTATTTTTTCTAGAAAATACATGTGTGAAGGGACGATGATCTGTTAGCACCGTGAAGTGTCGTTCATACAGGTAAATATAAAAATGTCTCATGTTCTCTACAACTGCAAGTGATTCAAAATCAGTAGCACTATACTTCGTTTCATCACCACATAGATTCTGGCTGAAGTATGGTGTGGGATGAAGCTCATTTTTGTCATCAGCGTGCATAAGGCATACACCTATAGCTACCTGCGATGCATCAATGTGTAATTCAAAGTTTTCAACAAATTCAGGCTTGGCTAAAACTGGACGGTTATTAAGATTTCCTTCAACTTCTCAAAAGCATTCTTTTCCCCAGGCCCCCATATACATCAAACATCCTTTCGTGTTAGTCATGTGAGGGAAGCTGAAATCTTTGCAAATTTAGGGACATTATCTGAAAAATCTAGCAGCACCAAGAAATCTTCATACTAGTTTTTGATTCTTTGGGGATGGCATCTCTTTAATAGATTCCACTTACTCAGGATCGGCAGGAAGCCCTCTAGAGTGACGCGGTAGCCAAGGAACTTGAAATTACTCTTGGCAAACACATTTTCCTAGATTTAATTTAAAACCCGCCTTATCTAAAAGCTTTAGAGTTTCATCAAGGTGTTTAATGTACTCATTAAACAATGCACAACAATGTAATCCAAGTATGCAACGGTGTGCTTACCTAAAACAGGTGACAGTATGAGGTTTACTGAGCTATACATAACTCAAACAGCATGCAATGGAACTGACACAAGCAATGCCTATCTGAAAATGCGGTCTTTGGGCGATTTTCAGGCTTAAATGGGATGGACCAGGTGGGGGAGAGAGAGTCAAGCAATTTAAACATACTAGTTTCTCCAAATTCATCCATCTGATGTAGTGGGTAGCTGTCAGTTATAGTCACAGAATTCAGGTTCCTGTAGTCAACACAGAACCTCAGTGTGCCATCCTCTTCTATACAAGGACTACAGGTGATAGCCATGGGGATGGAGAAGGCTCAATCACTCCAGTCCTAAACACATGTTTGCAATTGTGCCTCTTAGCTGCATCGGCAAGGCGCCATTAATGCTGACACTTCTCATGTGTTGGTTTCTCATGTATGATGTGTAGGACCTCTCCAATCGCAAGCTTATCACCTGAAATCAGGTTCATTACATTTTTGAGCTGAACAGAATTTAGTGTTGGATTAACAGCCCATACCATGACTTCCTTAGTAGATGGTCTTATAATTCATCATGGTAAAATTCAAGTCCCTCAGCGAGTAACTGGAACATGTATAGGTAGAAACCTTCCCCTTTCTGGTGGGCAATTCCCAGAATGTCTTATTGCTTGCACATAGCACTGGTACTGATAAATCTCTTTTCTATTCATCATGACTGCTGTGAGCTCCAATGAATTCTTATTTACGTACATTACTGCAAATGCCTTCTCTCTAAGGTGGAGATAAGAGTTTAGCTCATGAATCATAGCTAAGGCAAAAATCGAGCCTCTTTAGGAGATCAATGCCAATCAAGATATCCCCTGGAAAATCAACTCCATCAACAAAGACTCGGTAATGAGATCTCTTTTATTAACTTACAATATAATGTCATGCTCACTTGTTATTACAAGAGGTGACCCAGGGGCAGTGTTTCAGAAGATTTACCTCCAAGCCCGTATCATTGAAGGTGTTAAGTATCCTGCCTGAAATCGTCATTCTCACCATTGGCCATCCTAAGCATAGTCTGCAGGTGAGGGTTGAGAGAATTGCAGGTGATGGCTCCTGTGTCACTGGGCCTTGCATATTGTTGCAAGGGGTGGCCCCATCTGCGGGTTCCTCCGGCGGTAGTGGCGCTCACGTCAGAGGGTGGCGAAAAGGTGCGCTTCCGTCAGAGGGTGACGGAAATGGGCAATCCTTCACTAGGTGTCCCTTCTGGTGGCAACGATGATGCGGGCGATAACAGGACTCTGTATTGCCATAACGCAAGGTTCCATGCTATGAGCACCAGTGAGTTCTATGTTCGGGTGATTCTTCAACAGGAGCTATAGCTTTAAGGGGTCAAGAAGAATGGTGAACAGCAAGCAGCTCCATCCTTGCAACAGCTGTGCAGGTATATCTGCTGCGATCTCTCTACCAGTCTATCCAGAGGTAACTTAATGGCAAGGTATGTAGTTGAAGGCCCTGGGGGTATTGTAAAAAAAAGAGCAGGTACCGCGAAATTTCCTCCTTAACAGGGTCTTACAGATGGCCCACTCACAAATCGAACATCAGGGAGTTAACGATGAAATATGCAGGGCCCTTGCAAGATACCCGCGCGACCGAGATTTTGCGTCAGTTGCTGGTTTCGCCACATTTTCAATATGCCGAATTCAGATCTCCACTTCCTGGTTGCGGCGGAGAGGTTGTGCTGCAGGTGTATCCCCTCGAAAAGAAGATATAGACTTTATCCACAACCACATTATAGATAGGGAGTGGGACGGTGAAGCTGCTGGGTGATTACGTTCCTCTACCACCCTCAGACAGGCTTCAGTTTCCCGATTCTTTGCCTTGTATTCTCGTAACTTCAGAGTAACGTGATCAGGCCTTCTCACGAGCTCATCGTAAAGCGTTATCTCCAGATGCATCGATGCTCCCTCCAATCCAGTGGCACCAAGAGGCTGCTCTTGCTGCTCCAGCACGCATTTGACAGTAATCACTGTAGACAAACGAAGTACAGTTATCATACGCATAGTATGCACTTCACACTAAGCACGATAAGCACAAGAAGCAAATACGGTTATCAAATGAACGCACGTAAACAAGTCACTACGGCAAGCACAATTTCAAATCGCATGCACTTGCACGGGTA
>NC_061830.1:16196457-16198957 GCF_019202785.1 Penaeus chinensis
GCCTGAACCTTGTAAAGTAATTTTCCACCTAATTCTCAGTCCTTCGTTCTCGGTTCTTCGACATTGTTAATCCATTAAATGCCTATTGAACATTGTATATTTAAACTTCTGTCAGTATATCGGTGTCTTTTAAGGGATGCACTTAACTGAAAATACCCTTGTCGCGCTTGGGGCTAAAAAGGTTTCCATGGTCACTCTTTCTTAACGAACACGTTCCATTTATCTAGCCTTTGGAGCACCTCCGAGCTGGTCTGCTTACCTCTTCCCCGATAGGGTACGAATAACGCTTATAATAACAATGGTGGTGATTCTAGTAGCCATAACCTTCACAGTAATAATAATAGTGATAATAGCAAGGGCAGCAATAATAACTGACATGATATTAATGCCAAACATGATCCGAGAGATGTTGAGTCAATAATACCAAATAGTACTAATAATATTGACAATAACATTTTTAACAATAGCGATGTTGTTGAGTGTATCTAAATGATGTGATATTATAATAGTAGTAGTGACAAAAGCAACAACAGCAGTCATTAAAAAGATGCTGCTGCTGATGAGGATAATGGTAACAACAACATCAACAACAACAGTAATAATGATAATGATGATGATAATGATAATGATAATGATAATGATAATGATAACGATAACGATAACGATAACGATAACGATAATGATAACGATAACGATGATGATAATGATGATAATAACAATAACAATAACAATAAAAATAATAATACTGATAATAATGAGAATAATAACATTAATAGTAATGATAATAATAATTATAATAGTATGGTAACAAATGCGAGAACAAAAACAACAACAGAAATAGTAAACAATGATAATGACAATGATTAAAATAATGATAATGATATTAATAGAAAATAAGAATATATATATATTTTTTATTATAACAATAAAGATAATAATATTGAAAACGATGATAATGATATAAAGAACCATTACAACGACAATAATAATAATAGTAATAACAGTAAAAATAATGATAATGATTATTATAAAGATAGTAATAGTAGTAGTTATGATAATAATAATCGTAAAAGTTGTAATAATGCTAATAATAGTAGTAGCAGTAGTAATGATGATGATAATAAGGACGACGATAATAATGATAATGGCGATGATAATGGTAATTATAATGATAATAATAATAACAGCATGACAATAGTAATGATGACAAGGATGATGACGATGACGATGATGATGATGATGATGATGATGATGATGATGATGATGATGATGATGATGATGATGATGATGATGATATCAGATGATGATGATGATGATGATGATTATACTACTAATATTACTACTACTTCTGATGATAATAGAAATGGCAATTATAAAAGAATATGACAATAACAATAACTATCACCAGCAATAACATCAACAACGATGATAACAACACCAACAACTGTGACAATGATAGTATTCAACGACGTTCCCATTAACATAGCAGCAACACTTTCCCATCGACCCACGTCCCTTCGCTTCATAATCTCCCCGGGCCTCAGCCTGTGGTAAAAATAGCACACAGAAAAAAGAAGAGAAAGAGAAGAGAGACGAGAATAGAAACTAAATTCATGTTTGCATAGGCTTTGAGAAAAAGGCTTATCAACTTCTTATGTTTGAGTCGCAAAATTTCAAAACCTGCAATTTGCATGATTGCCTTCATCTTCCAATAAAACGCAGTTCAATTTTGAGAGAACACGGATGATGTGAAATTGTTTTATGTTAATGCACAGACATTGACATCGTAATGAAGCTAATGTAGACTTTTGTTTTCTTTTTCAAATAACTCTAATGCGCGGTTAATGAATATTGATTATTAATTACACGGTCTATGCGTATGGCTGTAGGGATTTAAAAATAAAAGTTATAGAGACTTTTTATACACGATCTTCAGAAATATCCGGTTTATGTTCATTTCATTATAACTAGTTCCTGATTTGAATTACTACATTTCTCGGTGTCCATAAACTTGCTGATATTTTCACAAGGATCATACCCTCTCAGAAAGTATCAGACCGTTTTCTCCAGGATGTAAGTGCTCTATTTATTCGCTTTACTGATGCCTGAATATTGAAGACCTTTACTCAACAATTTCATTTCAGCTTAATAGTGCCTTCATCCTCAACTTTTTTTTGGCATATATTCTTTTACTTCTACGTACGTTACTTTCATAAGCGTCGTATAATGCATTATTGATGAAAGACAGAAATATTTCAAAGAGCAATTTCTCTCCGTTTTCTCTCGCACACAAACTCACGCTAATCCTCTGAGGCGAAAGGGATTTTCATGACAAATTAAACGTGGCTCAGCCAGTGAGGAAAATCTGCTCAGAACTAGGTTGCTAAATTTGTCTGCAACTGAACGTGAATTACAACATCAAATTGCAATCCTAAACCTGTATGTACATATAAGTAGTAACGCTTCACACACGCAACATTTTTCTTTACATAATAATTTC
>NC_061830.1:16206457-16211457 GCF_019202785.1 Penaeus chinensis
GCTCCAGCTATCAGACTATAGTTTAATTATGATTTGTAATATCATTATAAGCAGTAACCTTCAATATTTACATAATACCGGTAATGATAATGAAGAAAACGCTGTCAACAATAAGAGGTAAATATATAAATATATAATGACAATACATGTTAATACAGTTGTAATTTAAATTCACTGATATTATCAATACTTTTATTTGATCGATTATGGTATACCATTTCATAATTACTTTTATGATCAATATCATTATCATAGTTATCATTATTTTTATTGTAATAACTACTGCTACAGTTACTAACACAACAACTACTTGTACTACTAGTGTGAATATTACTATCACTACTACTGTAATAGTACTACTACTATTACTGCCACTATTAGTACTGTTACTTCTGGTACTACTGCCAGCACCACTTGTATTACTATTACGACTATAACTATTACTACCACTGTAATAATATTACTACTACTACTGCTACAATTACTACTATTGATGCTGCTGCTCCTAGTTAAAAGTAACCGTGTCCTAAACAAGGCCGGACTGAGTTTCCCTTAGCAAAACTCACTAAAATCACCGGAAAGTTTCTGCCTAGTGGGTTATTCTGTGGCAGATGCCTCCCTTGTATCCCCTACAGCTCCCATAATGAAAGCATCCCACTAATATTTAAGTTGAACCAAAACTTACGCCAAGCAATTACATCGTTTATACTCTCGGTTAGCTCTTTCCTCCATCCTCCTCCAGCCAAAGAGCAAGAGTTAAGTGACTATTTTCCCGCAAGATATGGATGAGAGCATGTTCAGGTTATATAGCCTAACTACAATGTAGATCTTGTCAACAAGTACCAGGGTAAGAGCGAGAAGATTCCCATAACAATAAGAGTTACTTTGATTTTTAACTACAAATTTTCAGTTAGATTTTTTTTCATTTTTCTCGAATTAGAATAAGTATTTATATTTGATTCCTAATTCCTGCATTATTTCAAGTGAAAGTTCCTTCTTGCTTTGTCAAACTACGAGACGATCGTTAGCATTTCTGGAACACAACCTGCATAAAACGCACACATATTTAAATATTCCGCGTTGTGATTTCACATTGTGGTCTTCATTTTTAACATATTCTTTTGTGACATACCTATTCACTATTTTCATATATACATTTTGTCTCAGTCTTCAGCGCATGCCACAGCATCCATATAAATATGAGAGGCAAACAGTTTTCAGTAATTGTCGGGATTACTTTATATATACAAGTCACACCCATAAACACATAAACTTATTTGCATGAACGAAAATGCTGCAATTGTTATAACCTATGAAACAGTTATGTGCAGGTGTGTGAAATATTTCTCTTATGATGTGCAATTGGTTTCGACATTTTGTTAAATTACGGCATATACGAGTTACTGATTCGATTTTCGTATGTGGCAGAATTTTGCTAAATTTGCATAGCGTCAATGATAAAGTTATATTAATTGCTCATCGGTCGAAGAGTATGAAATGTGATAATGACATTTCAGAGTGATTCATAGATACCAATTTTTGTTCAGTGTGTGTGCTACAATTTATTTTCCTCCGGCCAGTATACTCGTACACTTACATACTATCTACATGCATACATACGTACACATATGCTGTACATACTACCACCCACACATACATAATATATATATATATATGTATATATATATATATATATATGTATATATATACATATATACAGACACACATATATATATGCACACACAAATGTATATGCATATATATATATATATATATATATATATATATATGTATATATATGTATGTATGTATGTATATTCAACACACACACGTATATATATACACATATGTATGTATATTCATATAAAAGAATATATATATGTACATATGAATATATGTTTATATATACATACATATATATATATATGTATATATATGCATTAAAAATATATTTACATCAATATTTATATGTTAATATATATGACAAAAATATATATACATGTGTGTACACAAACGCGCGCGCACACACACACACACACACACACACACACACACACACACACACACACACACACACACACACACACACACAGGCGCGCGCGCCCGCATACTAGTATGCAAACACAGATAAATAGATGTATTTATATACACAGAAATATGTAAAAACATATTGCATATACATATATATGTTTAGATTTTCAAGCCAATTGTGAGGAAAACAGTAATTATGCCGGAGACAATAATCATGATAAAATTAATAATCGTAAATAGTACATGCTGCAAAGCCAAAATGTAACACTATGATGATGACAGTAGTATGTTTTGTGATCGTAGATTTACAGGTACTTCTTTAATGATACTTTCGCTATCCCTATTATTCCCTTGAACCAATAACCCTCCTACTAATACAGACTGAAACCCACAAAAACAGGACAATGCGAAGGAAAAGCTACCTTTCCGCTCTCCGTGTCGGGCAGCCTTTGTGACACAGCCATGCGGTTGGGAGAAGGCTCTCGCGCCCAACTCGGAATCGAATTACAATTCCTATTTCAACTGCTTCCTTTAGTCAGCCGAAACCTGAAAACGTGCGAACGGTTACAAACAGTGGTAGAAATACTTCGGCATTTATTCACATGTATGTATGTGCATATTTTCGGACAGTCTTCTGTTCATGTTGTCACACATACTTACATGCACGCACGCATGTAAGCATGCAGGCACAAACACACGCATACATTTATGTGCACACACACACATACACAATGTATATAAATACACACATATATATATATATATATATAATGGGTTATAGATGAATCCCGTATCGACCAGAGTAAAGAAACACATTAAATATATAAAACTTCTATATATAGGCGGTCTTAGATTTGATCTCAGAAAATCATTAATATTTTTTTTTCATTTTTTATAATTCTAACACCATTGGAAATTTCTTAAAGAAAAAAAGGAAAGTGTGACTCTGAGCTAAGTTCGATTGTGGTTCACCCATTTAATTGTCCTAGCTGTCACAGTAGGTACGTAGGATCAACCTCACGATGGCTCCGTCACCCGCCATCTCGAACACAAAGCAATCAGGACAGGCCTACAGCTGAGCAAACCATCCTTCTCAGCAATTAGAGAGCACTCTTACCTCCACAATCACCCTTTTTAACATTACTTATTTCAAAATCTTGACCTTTCACCGTAACAGATTTGATCTGATCATAGCAGAATCACTCCATATCCTAACTATGAAACCACATCTAAACAATACACATGTAACCTGCCAACCACCCATTACTTGGTTAGTATCTATGTTTTGCTACACTGCCTTTTTGTCAGTTATTTGATGATTTTTTATTTTTTTAATATACCAGATTTATTTTTTTTGCTGTTTTTGTTATAGCACTGATGATGGAGATTGCATTCTCCAAAACGTTCGCAATTGCACAATGAAGTTCTTCACAGCCACATTAATTTTTCCTATTCCTTATATATATATATATATATATATATATATATATATATATATATATATATATATATGCACAGATATACATGAAGGGCTCATTTCAGCTTATTCTAGGAAGCTGAAATTTCATATACTTAATGATAACCCATCATATGACGTTAAACACTGGCATCACCAATTCAGGTGGGGTCAAGTGGAAACTGCCATTGTGAAAGATCACCGTATTAGTGTTCGTCAGCTAGCCCAAGATCTCAAGATTAGTGTTGGGTATGTGGACAAGATTATTCATAACCATCTGCATATGCAAAAGTTGTCTGCTAGATGATTTCCCAGGCTACACACCTTTCCAGAAACAGGAACAAATCCACTGTACCATGTGCCAAGAAAAAAGGAGTACTTTTTTGACAGACTAATTACGAAGGATGAAACTTGAGTCTATCACAATGATGCAGAAACTAAGGCCCAGTCAAAACATTGGAAGCATTTTGACTCTCTACTCCCTAAAAAGGCATGTGTCACATCCGGCAGGCAGTTATACTCACAGCCTTTTGGGACCAGCATGAGGTATGATGAAGGATTTCCTGGGAAAAGGATCTGTAATTACAGGAGCTTACTATATATCACTGTTACAGAAACTATGGAAGGCTTTTAATTATATATACGTATATATACACACATTCACGTGTGTGTGTGTGTGTGTGTGTGTGTGTGTGTGTGTGTGTGTGCACGCGTGCGCCCGCTCGCGTGTAAGTTTGAGTGTGTGCATAACAGCATAAACTCAACACACGCGCGCGCGCACAAACTCAAGCTCACTCTTTCACTCACTTATGCATGCATGTGTTAGTAAAGACCACTTAAGAAGCATCTATCAACGAAAATTCCAGTTGCAGTTTTCCGCTCCGGGGAGATAAGCAGGTATCTCCCTGGATTATACAAAACAGAAGCCATGGCGGCGCACTCTTCGGGTAGAACGCCGAGAGCCATTTCTGAGACAGGGCAACTTTAACTCAACTGACGGCGCCTGTATTCAACGGAGGTTTCTTGAGAGTGCAGTTCGGGTTCGGAACGATTATCGAAGGCCTTTCCATATGGTAGACATTATTAACATTAGGATTGGGCGAGTGCTCTGGTTTTAATAATTATAGAGCATAATACTAAACCATAAAGCAAAACCAGTTTGCACCTCTAATATAGTATTCTGCTATAACAATAGTTTGTATACATATACAAACACACACACACATATGTATATATATAAATATACATGTGTGTGTGTGTACAAACACACTCACACACATACAAATGTTTATACATATTTATATATATACATATATATTTATATATTATATTATATATATTTTTTGTAGAAAGGGTATGAATGAAAATGAATAGCTTCACAATACAAGAGATGTATGTTGAAGATTCATATTTTCTACACACACACACACACACACACACACACACACACACACACACACATATATATATATATATATATATATATATATATATATGACACAAAGACAAACAC
>NC_061830.1:16216457-16221457 GCF_019202785.1 Penaeus chinensis
ATATTTTATATACTCCTTTGTATGGAAGTACACCCAGGACATTTTTATTTAACTATATACAAATGAATACAAGGAGAATAAAGTACAGAAATCGGTCAGCACATATTTTCTGAGTTTTTGTAAAATTATATTTGTTTTAATTCTCGCTATGGAGGAGAGAGATCTTACACTGGTAATGCCATTTACACATATAGTCCGATTACTGGAACATATATATTTTTTTCTATCAGCTTTCTTTGATCATGGTTATTTAACTTAACTTTACATGATTTCTTTTAAATTTCATAATATTACTTGCTATTAAAGCAACATTTCTTGCTCGAACATTATATGCCCACACACTATTGACAGTATATAAAATCGAAAAAATTTATAGTGTGTTTGAGTGTGTGTGTTTTAGAGGAAAAGTACAAAGACTCTATCAAAAACAAAAATGATCCTGTGTCCATGGTCCGTTTCTTTTATCTCTATATACAGGATTATCTAGTCATATATTTCACGCATTTTTGTTATGAAATATAAGCATGCCTAGACTTCTCTGGTGGGAAAAAAGGACAATACACACGAATTGGGCCTCTAGCAAAAAAAAAAAAAAAAAAAAAAATCAGGTTTGGACGGGCGGAGTTTAAACGATGTTTAATACCACGTGGCCTAGAAAAATCAAATGCGTCGGTACTTTCCTGCTCTACTAAATGTGTGATTAAATCTAATGTTATTTTAGAGTTATTCCCCATTCTAGAGTCTAACCTGACATTTAAATAAAGCAAAGGAATAAACTTCTGCAGTTTAAAGATATATACACAATGAGGGAAACTATTAACACAGAATTCGCACTCTGTTGAGGACAATGTACTCAGAAAAGTTGAAAGTCTGGAGCAGATTTGAAGTACATATTTTGTTTAAAGTATTTTACACTTCATGTGTTTAATGCATATGGCATAGTTAATGTACGTTTTCAGTATATTTGTGAAAATTGGTAATGTGATTTATTGGCTTGTGCTCTATGGCAGATTAACACCGGAATTTGTGTTATGCATGCTATGGGCGCGATACGAAGCTATTTGGCTTTTAATCACCTTGGTTTATTTTCAATATGTGATTGCGCCAAGGCACGTCGAGCCGGCAGTTTTTTAAGAATTGATTTTAACGCATGCACACTTGTGGAGGTGAATATTTCCACTTCAGGCTTGGAAACGCTCCTGAAGAGTATCCTGTGTGTGTTTGGGAAACTATTACATATTTAATCACTTTCATCTCTCATAAAATAAATTGTGATGGAATTCCTGTGTCCAAAAGTTCTCAAAAACAGTTTTGCTTATCTTAGTTTATATTGAGGATGTAATTTCAGAACCTTTTTCCATTGGAATACTTTTAGGTAATTCAAAACCAAAGAGTGCAATAATTAGTCATTGCAGTATTAAGACACATACAAAGTTACAGAATTAAGAATATTCCTGTTATGCACATCTACTCTCATTATGCTGTGAATCTGAGAAAGTGCAAATTGCAAAAAGATTTTCGTTTGCTTTTTGGAAGCACTTTGAGGAACTGTATGGAGGCATAGTCTGTAATCTTATTCATATAACTAATGATGTCACCAGATATGGGACTCTTGATAAATTTTCTGTATTTTCATACAGTAAAAATAAAAATAAAAATCATGTTTACAGCAGAATATTAAAAAAAAAATCTTAAATGGTGAGACAGATCATGACATACAATTAGCTTATTAGATTTGAGGTGATCTTCACAATTGTCCTGTAAAATGAAACTCACTTGGTATTTATAATGTTGGTCAGGAAGTATAACCTTCAAGGAATGTGCTCTCAAAGATGTTCAAATAAAACATTCACTCTTACCTTTTAATAGTAATATGGCAGCATTTCCCTTCCATTTCCACTGATCAGTAGCAGTAATATTTTGCCCTATAGAAAATGTAAAAAGTACATTGTTTTCTTATACACTTATATTTTATTTTATAACAAGATTAAATAAATTAATGTTTTTGTTCCATTATAGACCCTTAAAACTGTGCATGCATGTTTCTCTAAGCCATTTACACTGATCAGCAACAGTAATATTTTCCCCTATAGTAAATGTAAAAGGAACATTGTTTTTCCTATATACTTCTATTTTATATTATAAGATGAAATAAAGTACATATTTTTGTTCCATTATTGGTCTTTAAAACATACATGTTTCTCTAAGCAATAGTAATATTTACATTTTACAAAGACAATGAAGTGAGTGTTAGGCCAAGTAGCTGGCTCACCATTCCATACTTATTCAAAAATCTCCAAAGCAAAGTCCTTCTAGACGATGTAAAAGCTTCTGATTGTTAAAATTTTACATTACAGTACACTATTAACAGAGAAAGATTGTCAATATTGTGCATTTACAGTTTATCATATAACATTTAAACACTTTAAACAATTGTTCCTTTCGGTAATGATAATAATTTATCAGATCTTGAGTGTTTTTTTTTTGTTTTTTTTTGTAAACCTTAAAACGTCCACATAGTTAATGAAGGAGCCACACCCATCTGACACTAATTCCCCACTCCCTGAGGGAAGGGTTTATGGGGTCTCTACCTCCCAATATTCCACCGCCTAAACTGTTTTCATCTCCTACACAGCAATATAGATCTGAAACAGTTCTTCATTTCGCACCCTAATTATATGAAATAGCAACTTTGTTTATGGTGAGTTGGTTTGTTTGGGCTTCTTTAAAGTTGATTGCTTTATGCTTGTGCAGTTTCATTTTCATACGTTTGGTATATTTAGCCATGCTTTATATGATAGTTTCCTTAAATATACTCTTGCTTAGGATGTCATAAATATTACAAGGGAAACTGTTGTCTCACATTCAGTAAATCCAGTTTATGTATTGTGTTTTTTTTTCTACCATAATAACAACCTGGTAGAGTGTTTTACCATTCACAATTAAGTTTAATTGAATCAAAATGTTCATTGTATCAGCGAACTATGTCAGATAATTTTACTAGTATTAGAATCATTATAAACATATATCAACGAGACTTTAGCATTTGTGATTGCCAGGTATTGTTATTTTGTATAATTTTAAGATAAACAGGAAGACAATTACTGAATCACAGTCATAACATCTATATCTATCTATCTCATAAGCTGCATCATTTCCAAAACCATCTAGACTTTCCATCGAAATGTAAGACTCAGGAAACAAAATTTTGTGTTGTGCATGACTGCTTCAGGTTCATCCTGATTCCATGCATCAACTTTCAGTGCAACTTATCTCTAAATACTTTACGAGCTACAGCTGGCATTTTTAAATCAAATTCAATAATAGTAACCAGTCACTATTAATATTACATACAAAATAATAGTAAATAACAATAACTACAACATCAGCAATAAATATCATATCAATACCATTGCTAATAAAAATAACAACAGTAATGGTGATGATATTTTTATATCATGATCATAAAGATAACACAAATGGTTATGAACAGCAATAATAATAACAACACTTGTGTGATTTTAAGTCATAAAGTAATACAAAAAGTTTGACCTAGCTCTAAAATATCTTGAAATATAGTGCATGCATTACCTTCTGATGATTGTAGAAATTCAGTAACAGTATCTCCCTCTCGATGCCTTTGGTGTTAAGGCAGCAGGACTGGCAGTGATTTGATAACCATTCTGGTATTTAATCATCTACTGCAAGTGGTTATGGAAGAACTGTAGAGTAGATTGTATACCGCAGTGGTGAAAAGATATATACTAAAATATCTAACTTAGGATCAATGAATATTTAGTAAAACTGCGAAAACTTTAAGATGAGGTATATTAGTCATTTCTTAAATCGATCGTCCCCATGGTCAGACCATTCCCTTTCTTCATTATTATGTTGATCCAAGATGATTAGTTGGAATAAAATAAGTGTAATATTAGCTTCACAAATCAAACAGTGTGAAAATAATCACCCATCCTTAACAGTGTAACTGTATTTCTACCTTGTGTATTAGCTGACATATATTCTTTTATAAACTAGTATTAGGGTATTTTTCATTGAGGCATAAGGGGTTTTATATCCCTTACTGCCTCATCACCAAGGTTTACCATCCCTATCCTACACCCTGACATTCCTTCATATTAGTTCCTTCCATCTCTCAACTTCTTTCAACCCTCTTGCTTTCATTTCGTGAACTTGACTTTATGATTGGGACTATCATAAATCTTGAAAACCAGCCAGATGTATGTGTGTAGTTATATATATATATATATATATATATATATATATATATATATATATATATGCATATATGTATGTATGTATTTATGTATATGTATATGTATACACGCACACACATACACACATATAAGTGTGTGTATATGTATATGCATATTCATATATACATATGTATATATACAGTATATTTTATATATATGTGTAAATATAGAACATGTATTTAGATATGTATATATACACATACATATATAAATGTATATATGTATACTTATACACGCATATATGTACACATGTATATTTATATATATGTGTATGTATACATACACACATATACATATACACATATATATATATATATATATATATATATATATATACATATACATATACATATACATATATATACATATACATATACATATATATACATATACATATACATATACATATACATATATATATACATATACATAGATACACACACACACACACATACACGCGCATACATACTGTGAGGCCTCCAGACCTCCTTTTTCTACTTTACCCTCCCCCTTTCTTTTTTTCTTACCTACCTGTTTCCTTCTCCTTGTTCCTCCTCCTCTTTCTCCCACTCACTCACCCTTGCTGCTTTTCTCCTCCTCCTCTTCCTCTTCCTCCTGCTCTTCCTCCTCCTCCTCCTCCTCCTCCTCCTCCTCCTCCTCCTCCTCATCCTCTCTCTCTCTCTCTCTCTCTCTCTCTCTCTCTCTCTCTCTCTCTCTCTCTCTCTC
>NC_061830.1:16231457-16236457 GCF_019202785.1 Penaeus chinensis
GAATGAAGCTTCGATTATATCTTCGTCAGAAATACATTAATTTCTGACGAAAATATGATTGAACCGGTCAGGCACATCGCTTGTATAGTGAAGACATAAATTCTCACTCATACCTTTTCTATTTTTCTATTTTTTCTAACCTGTTATGATGAGTGGTGTGACAGAAACCAACTCAAGCGTTTACATTTCTATCTTTACGTAATTTCCACATATATCTTAAAAATAATAATTCATCATAATCCACTATGACAATATCTTTGTAGGAGTGCAAGATACATTAAATATTTCTAAACGATACTGGGAACCATAGCCCTACAGGATTATAGACGTGAATGTATGTGCATTCTGGCTGTCCTCAAAGTACTTTTGTTCACGTATTTCAACTACTGTTTTAGTAGTTTTAAAAGAATGTTCATAAACTCAGTATTGAATTTATTTTACAAGATTGTTAGATCATTTTCTTAATCTACTATGAATAACCAACTGACCTGTGATTAGAATTAGTTAATCATTGTTATGCATTTTGGGAATACGGAATTTCCCCTGGCAATTGCAGTTTCATTTTGCAACACTCGCTGGAACGAATCTATTATTTTGATATTCAGAACAGTTTAGTGCACTTCGTACCCTATTTAAAAGACCGTTGTGAGAAGGGCCGTGTTTTATTTGCCGTAGTTGTGCGAAAATGATACAACAGTAACTTATACATTATGCATATCCATTTAAATGTACGCATAAACAACATCACACACTTAACACACACTCTCTCTCTCTCTCTCTCTCTCTCTCTCTCTCTCTATATATATATATATATATATATATATATGTATGTCTGTGTGTGTGTGTGTGTGTGTGTGTATATGTATATGAATATGTATACACATACTTATATGTGTATATATGTAAACACACACACACACACACACACACACACACACACACACACACACACACACACACCGTTTCTTGGGTGCCATTATTGCTCATAACGTTGGCACATGAATCGAAGTCTTTGAATGTATATCTGTGAGTTCAAATAAAAAGTAAAATTGTGGATTGTGTTATTCGTAACTTATAAAGTTTCTACCCCTTCGCAATCATTCAGTATTTTTCCCTTTACATTTCCTTTTTTTGTATCCATTAATTGTTGGGGTTAGGGCTCATAAATGGTATTACAGATTATATTTAGTAGAATATCAAAATGAAAGAGTACAAAATATATTTCGGTGAACAAGATTTTGAAACCAATATCATCACTGCCTGAGAACTCTTACGAATGCCACCTATTTACCTTTTTGGTTGGCTGGTGCTGAGTCGACATTTCGACAGTACTCTTCTGCAAAAGCAAATGGGATATCTACATACTATTGTAACTTGTTGTTATTTCCAAAAGATAACTACAGTCGCATGCACATTTTTTTTTTTTTTACTTAGTAGTCTCAGAAAAAGGGAATCATCTTGCGTAATCGTGAAAATGTACCTTGAGTACATCCTTTTTTTTGCCATTGCTTGGCATACCTTCCCGAAGCAATATCTTAGTTTCTTTTAACTTATGAGGTGATCTCTGACCTCCTGAGCTCCTTTCATGGTCTCTGAGGAGAACCTTTTGTGCATAGAAGGAATTCAGGACGACTCACTGAGTGACCACAAGAAGAAAGATATATCTTTTCGTATTTTTTTCTTTTATTCTTTTACCAGAATAATATGCTTCAGTGAACTCCTTTTTATTGGTGTTGTTTCTTGTTACATGCAGGTGCTCATTGATATAGAATATATGTGAAAGTTGCCAGTTCATGACTATCTATTGGCTGGAAAACCCACAGACCCACAGCTGAGCTAGTGGTATTCTCCCCTGCATACAGCAAAAAAAAAAAGTCTTGAGCTTTATGTTGCTATATGCCATAAAGAAGGTTGCTATGTGATAAGTGTGTCAGCATAATTTGTTGGTGTTTGTATACACAGTACACACACATATACACATACATATGCATATGTTATATATGTATATACCCATGTATATATGTTATATATATGTATGTATCCATAATACATATACACACATACATGCTAACCTGGCTTTACTTGCCCTATTTCCGGCGTCTGCCTTTGGAGGCCGTATCTCGTGCCGTGTTGGTCCTACTTTCCCGTCATTGGGAGGAGGGGCCAATTCCACCTCCAGGCTGGTTTCCCCCCTGGGCCACGCTCCCACGTTTTTTTTTTTTTTCGTTTTTTTTTTTTCTAAATTATACCTTTGTAGATTTGGTCTTTGCTTAGGAATCCTCCTAGAATAGTTCATTTTCCAAAGATTTTCTCGGGGGCGCTCGCAGAAACTGATTGTACTCACTTCGCTCCCTAACGTTGCCCCTCCCCCTAAGAAAAAGCTGAAATGACGCCCCTGCTTCACTTAAGAGACAAGTTCTCTTCATCTACCTCCTCAGCCTTGAATATGAAATCCATGATGATTTTGGATACACTTTCCACCCACATGTACATCCGTGTTATATATACATACAACAGAATGCGTGTGTGTGTGTGTGTGTGTGTGTGTGTGTGTGTGTGTGTGTGTGTGTGTGTGTTTTGCGAACATTTCCATACACATTTTTTATGTTCTTCATACTGCCTTTTTTTTAAACATTTATAACTAAATAAGTTACTTGGTAATCCTCTCGAAGTTTTCTTCTATGATATAATTAAATCAATAGCTTAACATGCGCTTGTATGAGTTTTCAATTTGCATAATCTATGTGAATCAATATTGGTAAATATCTTAAACAAGTTTACCCTACTAAGCTCGCAAGCAAAATACCAGTACGATACTTCGCCCTCCGACAGAGACACTGAGAGTCACGCTCGAATGAACCCCAAGAATGCCTCGTCAGAGACATCGGAAGTCAGGTCAGTTCAGCCTCGCTTTCAGACTACATTTTTCAAGGGAAAACTTCTTTTAGATAAAATGAGTATTAATGCCAGAGACTTTGAATGATACTTTGTTTTCTTTTTCCTCGATGCTTTGTCGTTACGGATCATTTAATTCATTCATAATTGTTATTATAATGATTATCGTTATTATCACTGTTACTATTTAACAATAATAATAATAATATCGAAATTCCACCAGTAATGTTTGACCTTTTTTTCATCCCTAAAGTTCATAGATAAAGAAGAAGATGAAGGTACTAAACATTATAATAAAATAGTAATAAAAAACATTTTACAAGACACGCTAGTCACTTACGCAAATGTACTGGAAACAGAAGCCTTACAATATGTCTGTCTTTCCGAATGCTGAGCAACAAATCAAAGATTTTCCCGATATTTTACACTTCATTGTAGTCTGACATGGAGCGTGGGAGCTGCAAAGAGTTTGTACAATGCGACTTTGGTTGTTAGTTAGCAAGCCTTATATTTATCTCAATATCGCATCCAAATTCCCTAATCTCAGGTCTATAAACTCTTAGGATTATGAGTGGAATGTAAAAATGCATTCTTTAAGAAACTACAACATCGTATGACTGGAAATAGCATTACAAATAAAGTTCATAATAGTAATAATAAGGATAAAAGTATCGTAATAAAGATAATAATGGTAATAATAATAATAATATAATAACAATAAAAGTAATAATAACAATGATAAGGACAAAGATGATAATAATGATAATGATAATAGTAATAGTAATAATGATAATAATGATAAATAATGATAATGATATTAATAATAATATTGATAATAATAACAATAGTAATAATAATAAATACTAATAATGATAATAATAATGATAATGATAATGATAATGATAATTACAATTTTAACGATATTGATAATGAGAAGAGTGAGAATGATACTTAATACACTTATATTACGGCGATAATAGTAATAACAATAACCAAACAATAACAAAAACAAAAATGAGAATAATGAGTGTGTCTGATCCTGGGGGGGGGGGGGGAGGTTATCTTTTCATTTGATCTCTATAGCATTTTCTCTCTTGCACCCTTACCAATATTTATCTCCATCTCTTATTCCCTTCTCTTCCTCTTAGACATTCACTTCCATTGAGAATTCTTCACATATTTGCAGTGAAATATAACGGGCTGGGAGGTCCGGCAAGCAACACAGATTTCAAGTCTTGCTGATTTTATCTGCATTTTATTGACAACAATAATCCATGGAAATATCTATATCTATATCTCTCTATCTATCTATCTGTCTATCTATCTATCTATCTATCTATCTATCTATCTATCTATCTATCTATCTACATATATATATATATATATATATCAATATATGTACATACTACAAGTTTAGTAGTTATAGCTCCTGCATTTATGATATAACGTTAGAACCAGTAATGGTATTTCATAACTTTTATTTTCAATTCCTGCAACAAATGATAGCAAGGTTTCCACTGTCAGTGCCTCAGTCCAGGACTGCATCTTCACTTTCAGGTTTTAAGGTCCTCTTACCAAGGCTGTGTAACTACAGCCCATTAGTGGTAAGTGTGCAGTTGCGGCAGTGCATCTCAGTATAAAACAAATTTTCCTTTGCGATCGAAATAGGGAGAAAATAATGTATCACTTATCTAATACCTACGCTTTAATTTCAAATGTATTCAGGCACCCTGCTGTAGCCAAAGTTTCAAATATCCTATTCTATTTTCCCAGCGATTAATTCCTAACCACTCTTTTGTTACATTGCAGAATTACTTTTAAAACTAGCTGTTCACCGTGACATGAAACATGAAATCCGGTAAATAAACAAGTGAATATATATATATATATATATATATATATATATATATATATATATATATATACACACACACACACACACACACACACACACACACACACACACACACACATATATATATATATATATATATATATATATATATATATATATGCATATATACATGTATATAGATATATGTGTACAAATATGAATGTATGTATGTATATATGTGGATATGTATGTATATATATACATATATACA
>NC_061830.1:16241457-16243957 GCF_019202785.1 Penaeus chinensis
TATTTAGAAGTCATTTGTGCACTAAGCAGAAAGTTGACATTCACTTTTGAGTAAATCATCTCGGCCAAATGAAAGACAACTCGGTTAAATGTTAAAAAGTGTGCAGCCAGTGCCTTCAGTGATCAACACAGCAAATACCAATAATCTAACAGCAGATATATGCAGAAAAGATAATGCCAATAGACTTCCCTGTTGATTTATTACCATAGAAAGAACCAGTTCAAGCTTCATTTTGTTTTTCTTTATCTTATGAGATGTTGGCCTTTGCCAAGTAGATATTCTGTGGTATGCACAATGATTAATAGCAAGGCTCTAGAAGGAGAGATGGAAGGTCCAGCTGCCAATATGTATAGTGTCGTTACTACAACCACCGGTTGTAGTAACACCATCATCGATGCCAGTACCACCAGTGCCACTCCACCATCTCCATCTTCTGATAGTACCTCCATACCGTTAGTTGCACTTTTAAGATACTCAGATTCTGTTAATATGAAAATCTTTATAGAGATTTCTTACACTTTTAAATATCATATGTTCTTTCATAGTTGTGTCAAGTTAGTGTTGGTATATTAATTTATTTACTTAATGAAAATCCTATTCAAATCTTTGTAATATATCTATCGGTTAGATTAACAGAATTTTTGTTTCCAAAGTGTATAGATCATATCTACAATGTAAGATTCTGAGCTGAGTTGGAAGAAAACTTAACCAGCATATGCACGGTAAAAGGTTGGTGTATTCAGTTTCCCTCTAATATGGCAAATGGCTAAAACACTTTATATATTTGAAAAATATGTATTATTTTTTTATAATCGAAAAGGACAGTAGTAAACAAACTAATGTAAACTAAGAAATGTTGCTCTTTGTGTGTTACTGTGAAATAGTATCTGGTACATTCTCAAATCTTCAATGAACCAGATATAAGAGCCTATAATAATCTGCTCCATATTATATAATATACACCTTTTGAGATCTGCAAATATCTTATTCTGATTTTTAGAGACAGTGCATTTGCGCTCCACGAATACCAATTGCAAGTTCAAGCAAAGGGTAGAATAGTTAAAGCTGTAAGAGTGGCGCTCGTCACCGCAGCCTCCCGCATCCCCGTAACGGCGGGGACCCGGTCGCTTTCCCGTATCGAGAAGCCACTTTTCAATGTACCGGTCGCCGGTTGTAGTTTCCCCTCGCACCTTGGATATAATTTCACGGTTTTAGGGAGCTTTAGGTTTCTTTTAGTTACACCCGTTTGGATTTGGTTTTCTTTTGTTTTACTTTCCATTCGTTATATTATTCGTTCGATCATATAATTTAGTCCTTTTCTATTTTTATGAGAACAAGTATTTTTAATGTAATTTTATGAAAAGTTGTTATATTTTACGTCTCTTTGAGATTGTAAGGATGTACGACCTGTGACGTCACGGCATGTCTGTGGCCTTGTTTCCTGCGAAATAGATAGTCAGTGGCCGCACTTGGTCGAAATAGGGTTGTGTTTCTCTCAACCCCCATTTTTGATGAATGAACTGCAGCCGACTTCAGCGAACAACGGAGTCCGCCCGATTTTACAGGGAGACAAAAGTTACGTGTCCTGACAGTGATCTTATGTTTATCAATTAGGAGCTAATTTATATAATGATAAAGGTAAAGGTAATAGTAATTTTTGCATCACGACCCATTTTAGTACTATTTTATTTGTGCATTTTTAGTATTTTTATTACTACCTGATTTTATTTTAAAGTAATTTTTGATCGGTGGTTTATGCCCTCTGAAACGATACGCGACTCACGTATTCCGAGAATCCCTCCTTCGCCCGCTACCTTTCTCATGGGGTTCTAGGATATTTACGGGGAACAATTATACTCTTTCAAACTGCGTAAGGCATTCCCCTAGGCTACGGAGCCGCTTCCTCTCACAAAGCCAAAACACAAGAAGTTAGAAACTCGTCGGCAAACAGACTTAGAAATATACTTCCAGAAGTCATCACATTCTTGAGGGACTGAAAGTAAGAAAAAGTAGATGAGTGATTGTATGTATTTCGGGGATGTCAAAGATTGTGATTTTTGCACAAGTGCTTTTTTATATGATGGAGCTGAAGCACTGGATGGAATCAAGTGCTAGGTTACATATCAAAATATGATAGGAATTTCTGTACATGGTGAAATAAGCTATTCTTAAAGGGACTGATGCGGTGTACATTGAGATGTGTCACCAATAATAGAACAGGAAATCGAGAAACCATTCAGGTATTTCTGAACATTATTACCTCTTGGTTCAAGAACATGCCAATTTTGGAGATATGGCTTCGCAACCATCAAATAGATAAGTTATTGCATGTTTTAATGTGATAGTTACATTAGATAAGTGGAGAATTCTGTTGTAGATACAACTGAATTTGTGTTAGAAAGGAATCGCACTTCTCTAAGATCACAACATTATGCTAAGATATGTTTGTGGTTCACCAGATTAAGTAATCGGCTTTCTACGCCTGTATGTGAAGGTCTGT
>NC_061830.1:16246457-16251457 GCF_019202785.1 Penaeus chinensis
ATACACACATTCATATGTGTGTGTGTGTGTGTGTGTGTGTGTGTGTGTGTGTGTGTGTGTGTGTGTGTGTGTTCATACACAGACATATATTTATATATATATTCACATATATTTATATAAATAGATATATATGTATATATATATATATATATGTGTATACATATATATGTATATATAAGGTTATACATATATACATATATGTATATGCAAATATATATTTATAGATATATATATTTACATATATATATATATATATATATATATATATATATATATATGTATGTATATATATGTATTTGTAAATATATAGATATACATACATATATATATATATATATATATATATATATATATACATGTATATATGTATAACGTTATATCTATACGTGTATATGTGTGAATATGATGTATATATGTGTGAATATGTATATATATATATATATATATATATATGAATATGTAAGAATGTGTATATATATATATACGTGTGTGTGTGTGTGTGTGTGTGTGTGTGTGTGTGTGTGTGTGTGTGTGTGTGTGTGTGTGTGTGTGTGTGTGCTATGCATATATATGGGTAATTACATAGACAGATACATCGATAGACGGAAAGATAGATGGCCTAGATTGATTAATATGTAGATTGACAGACAGACAGACTAATAGATATTTAGATAGATAGAGATAGATGGACAATTATAATTATATGCAGTCATATTATAAAGAAAATATAATCACCATATATTAGACGACCATAGCAAATATTATGGTAATGTTTGTTATAGTACTTTTTTATTAGTTAGCATATTTCTGTTTCGGTGTTAGAATGCATTTTACATGATTTCTAAGAAGCCACAAGTTAATAAAGTTGCTGTTGTAATTACCTAAAACATTTTATCCTGTAAGTGTTATTACGTCAGGCTGAGAAAGTTAGAGGAAAAATCTCATTCCGCTGGGTAATGATATTGGAGAAATTCCTCCTTGCTTTCTTCCTCCTTTTCTCTGGACCGTCGCAGCTGACGCGTCGAATATTCAAATTCCTCTGACAGTCGCGCTGTTGACTTTCGCGTGAGATTTTTACCGACTCTTCACTCTCAGCTGATCTCTGCAAAGTTGAAAAGCTACGATCCGTTAACTTACCTCCTTTCTTACGTTACTGAGTTTTTTTCAAAAACTAGAAGCATACGAAAGACGGATTTATCAGGATATTGCGGGAATTGTAATGTCAGTTTTCGTTACTTATCCGGTGTCTCGAAGAATCTAATGCGCGGTTTCAAAGTTCTTGCTTTTGATCTTATCTTGATAACACCAAGCGTGATTATCATTATCATTATTTAACTGTCATTAGAAGTGGTATTCATTAAAATCGTTGGAATATAATTAATTTGCTTCCCAGATGATTTTAAATGCAGAACCAAAGAAAATGGTCAGAGGTGGACTGCAGGTACAACAACGACGGGAATGAATCATTTGCAATATGGGAAATCGGAAGCTCAAGGTAATGACATACTGATTTTTTCTTTGCCAAAACTAATAAGGGGCAGGTGTGCGACCCCTTTCGTTAACCATCTGTTTCTTAGAGCAATAATAATAATGATAATGTTGATGATGATGATGATGATGATGATAATAATGATAATGAGAATGAGAATGAGAATAATGAGAATAATAATAATAATAATAATAATAATAATAATAATAATAACAATAATAATAATAAATTGATGATGATGATTATAATAATTATTGTTATGGATGAGAATGTTGGTAATAATGACAATGGTAATAATAATGATAGTGAAAATAATAATAATAATTATAATAATAATGATAAAAACAATAATGATAATAATAATAACAACAACAACAACAACAATAATAAAAATAATAATAATAATAATAATAATAATAATAATGATGATAATAATATTAATAGTCATAATAATGATAATAATATTAATAGTCATAATAATGATAATAATATTAATAGTCATAATAATGATAATAACAGTAGTTGTAGTAGTAGTAATATAATAATAACAATGATAATAAGAATAACATTGATGATAATAATAATAATAATAATAATAATAATAATAATAATAATAATGATAATAAAGAGAGGGAGGGAGAAGAAAATTGGACAAGTTCTGGAGAACTTGTACAATCCCATTTCCTGTAGAAATTGTACACTACTTTCGTTTGCAGGAATTCTTAAGGTATGTGTTATATTGCATGGCAAGGAGACCTTTGCCTGTAAAATTTAAAGATTGCGTAGTTTTATTTTATAGGACAGTACAAGGCTTTATTTTTTGACAATAAAGGAAAGGACAGCATGTGTGTTCTGATTTCGAGTGAAAGCCAGATTACCGTTATAATACGAGGATTTCTGCAGAATGTATCCGACGTGTACAAACATTTCCCAAAAGGCATCTGGTGTGTCATTCCCGTTGACTATCCGTCAGTTATAATCCTATAGAGCGAGTGAAAGTTGGGCCAAGTTCCTACGTTTGGGAATATGCAGGATAAGAACGAGGACAGGGAAGAGCTATCCAATGGGACGTGGTTGGAAAAGTTGCAAAGAGTGATTCGAAGACTTATTTTGTGGCGCAGCTTGTCTAACGGGATGTGACAGAATGGTATTAGATGGCTTCTTCCTCAACTATATTCTGGTATGATACACGGAAATTAAATGCGTGGTTTACTGAGCACAGTGTGTGTTTTTTTTAAACTTATAACTTATATACAGATTAGATATAGATTGTGTTTATATGTGGAGAGAGAGAGAGAGAGAGAGAGAGAGAGAGAGAGAGAGAGAGAGAGAGAGAGAGAGAGAGAGAGAGAGAGAGAGAGAGAGAGAGAGAGAGAGAGGGGGGGGGGGGGCACGTGTATGTAAGGATTAAGAAACATACTTTTGCTGGAATTCAAGTTTGTGTGCGGGGAGGAATGAGGATAACATTCCCGCAGACTGCAACATGCACGAGTATGTAATGGAAATTTTTATATGCTGATGTTCTTGCAAACCAACCTTGACCTTGTGATGAATTATAGCTCTTTATAATTTACAGTGCTTTGGGAGACAATATCAATCAACAAGAGGTAATGACGAGAGCGAACCGCACTCCAACACTTCTCTCTCTCTCTCTCTCTCTCTCTCTCTCTCTCTCTCTCTCTCTCTCTCTCTCTCTCTCTCTCTCTCTCTCTCTCTCTCTCTCTCTCTTCCTCCCTCCCTCTCCCTCTCCCTTTCCCTAAGACGTTCTCTTCCACATGTTTTGCGGAATCATGTATCTATTTTCTGAGGACTGATGTTCCTTTACATTCTCCATTTCAGCGCGATTCACACAAACGCAAAGCTTATGTTTTGCCAATACCTTTCGGTTTATCCACCTGTAAACGAAGGCGATAAAAAGTAAGTTCTATTAGTATCCATTCAACTCGATTAATAGCATTTGAAAGTGTTTTTTTTTTTTTTTTTTTTTTTCAACCTCTCGAACTTTCAAGCATAGGAAAGAGAATTCTAATAGCAGTGATGCTTGGAATACGTTCTGGTGAACATCATTATCTGCACAAAGGTCTACACTTTCACGAATAGTAATGACACGATCCTATGTTATACTAGCATGTAAAACTTAGTATGATAACGTTATTAAATTCGCAAGTGGGGGCCATTTCTCCTTACTGTAATTTTCTACAGTATTTTGTTCCATTTTCTTCGCTTCATTCTGTTTTTTATATGCTGTTATCTCTTCCTCTGCCCACTTCATCACCGCTATCTCCTGTAAGTTATCACCATCTTCCTTTCCCTTTTTTATTGCCTTCAGGTATTTTATCATCTGTGTCAAATGATTCTGTCTTTAGAACGCGACTCGCTAGAAGAAGGATGCTATTCTTTCACAAAACAAAATTAATGCAGAAGTTATATATCGATAACGATGATGTTGTACAACTTATACATACATGCATACAAGTTATACCTTGTAGAAATGCAAAATCATCATATAATATTCGAACTTCTATTATACGAAATTATTATAAATTGTAATCAAAACATTACAAGGGAATTCATACAATGTACAATATGAATGCAGAAGTTATATATCGATAACGATGATGTTGCACAATTCATACATCCATGCATACAAGTTATAACTTGTAGAAATGCAAAATCATCATATGATATTCGAACTTCTATTATACGAAATTATTATAAATTGTAATCAAAACATTAAATGTCAACACTTATACAATTGTCTGATCGTCTTACTGTCTGTCTGTCTGTCTGTCTGTCTGTCTGTCTGTCTGTCTGTCTGTCTGTCTGTCTCCCCCCCCCCGGCTCTCTCTCCCTCAGTGAATAAAAGAACGTCGGGAGAAAGTAATTTACCTGAAGCTTCCCATTATACTTTAAAATTGACAGTACGAGTGAGGTTGTTGAGTTATCAGAAAATAAATAATCGAATTCTGAACGGTTCCCTCGGCAAATAGAAAAATATCATCAACATAACGAAACCAAGTCGTGTCAGGAGGGAGAATAGATGGAAAGAGTTCAGATTCGAACCTCTCCATGTATAAATTCGCAAGAACCGGGCTTCAGCTACTTCCCATCGCGTTACCATTAATCTATTTATAGACTATTCGTGACACAGATGAATGAGATCAATAAAGCAATTGACCGAAATACGAATCCTATGGAATGAAGGTTTTCTTTCAAGAAAATCTAGCACATCATCAAGCGGGACATTAGTAAACAAGGAATATGCATATAAACTCACAAATTTCTTACCGTACGTCGGCTAATTTTCAATTATCTCCATGAAATCTATCGAATGTTAAATATGACTATCTGAAAAGGATCCCATAAAAGGAGATACAACACTCGCTAGCCAAGAGTCAAGTGGACGAGTAAATGAGTTGCAAGACGAAATAATAGGCCTTAGAGGAACGCCCTGTTTGTGAGCTTAAAGGATATATATATATATATATATATATATATATATATATATACA
>NC_061830.1:16256457-16261457 GCF_019202785.1 Penaeus chinensis
GACCTCTGGCCAGAAGTTTGTGACGGGAAGGGATAAATAAATGCGTAAACAAATGTACATGTTTGGAAAAGTATCCTGCATTTCATTGTTAACAATGGTTTGAAGCATTCTCAATGTAATAAAGGTCCCCGAATTTTCACCTTTTTGACTTGGCCACACATCTGATTCAGGTTCATTTATGTACTCTTGGAAGCAGGATCGTCGAGAGAAATTATGGGCCCTGGACAGCAGGAAGCATGGGCCACCAAACCAAATACAAGATATTAGGCTTATATCTACGCAGTATACATTTTCGACTTTACTCTTTTAATGCTTCGATTGCAGATCCCACAGCCAATTCAAAAATTCAAAATGTAAGTGAGTGACCAAATTCTTCAGCTGAGATCAATTTGTACATTCCAATAAAATAAATGGACAAGTTATAGTCATAACACGCACAATTGCATATAATAAACAACAATTAAAGATTACGCATTAGGTTTGGGAGTAGGTGAGCAATGTGGATTTTGGAGGGGCAGGGGAGTACAAGCAGCTGAGAAAGGAGGCACTAAGGGTATGTGGCGGGCGACGCTCATCAGCTGGGTGCCCTTTTGAAAAAGGGCAGACCTTGAGAAAGCCATGACAAAGGGGAGGGGACCATGCGCCCCTAGAGGGAAACGTTTGTGTTTCAGCGGGAGTTTTGGGCTTTTCTGGAGGCAGACAAAAATTCCTAACACATTTATCAGAAATATCCCCACCCCCCTCGGCCTCAAAGAAATCTTGGATACGGGCCTGGTAAGGCGCTGGGGATTGCAGTATTATTAATATGGCAGAGGATATTCGTAGAACAGCTCTGTGTATAAGCTTGAGTTTCAATTATTTATAATTATTTTATTATTTTCAAAAAGGGCACTCCGTTTTTCTGAGGGAGCCTGGGCGTATACCCCATACACCCACCTTGGATCCGTCCTTGTTTTAACTAGTAAATTTAAAATATACGAAAAATGCTTACCGTTCGTCTCCTGCTTTGCGTTTCCAAACACTCACACTTAGTGACTGCCAACTGGTGAGTAACATAGAGATTCGATGCTTCAGTTAGTTGCCTTACCACAAAACAAATATATATATTTAACAACAGGGTTGGATGACGTTATTCAGAGACATAGTTTTAGAACTTTGTATCACATTGCCAGAGGCAGATGTTGTTTTCTGAATAGTGAAAACTAACCGATATATGTAGACATTGAAATAAACCTAAAAAGGGTTGCATGGGCCCCTACCTTTGGCGGGCCCCTAGGATTCAGCCTAGTCAACCTTAGGGATAATGCGGCTTTGCAGATGGCTCCACATGTGCTCAGCCGGCAAGGAGTCTATCAGTGGCCCTAGTGACCGATCCTGATTTCCCCATTCCTTGAATTGGCGGGAAAATGTGTTTATCTCTTTAATACAAATGATATCGATGCTGTTATTATTGTTATTGATATTATGATTATTAAATTGTTATTAAAATCTCGATAACATTTAAGAAAATGAAGTAATACAAAAGACCCTTTCTAAAAGTTGAGGAAAAGGTGAGATAGGTAGGACTAATAACTGCCTCCTTTGTGACTAAGCACTTGTAGATCTGTCTACATTATTATTGTTGTTATTATTGTTATTATCCTTATCATTTTCATTGTTATTAGTAGTATCATAATAATGATTATAATTATTATTGTTATTATTAGTAGTATCATCATTACTATAATTATCATTATTGCTATCTTTATCAATATCATTATATTTATTATCAAAATTATTATTGTTATTATTATCTATAACTATTATTACCATCGTTACTATTACTATTATCACTAATATATCATTATTATCATTATCATTATTTCACTTCATCTATCATTATTATTATTATTATTATTTTAATTGTTGTTACTGTTATCACTATTATCACTATTATTATTATTATTATTATTATTATTATTATTATCTAAATCATCATTTTTAACATTATTATTGTTATTATTATTATTATTTCTGTTATCATTATTGTTATTACCATTATTATCATTATTACTGATATCAATAAGACAATTATTATGAATATTATTCTTATTCTTATCATTAATATTACTACTAATATCATTATTATTAATATTATCATTATTACTCTCTTTATTATTATTATTATTATCTTTATTATTGTTATTATTATCTTTGTTATCATCATCATTATTTATATTACATAATTATCATCATCATTATCACTATAATTATTGCTGTTGTTTATATTGTTTTGTTTTTATTATCTTTGTTATCATCATTATTATTTATATTACATAATTATCATCCTCATTATCACTATAATTATTGCTGTTGTTTATATTGTTTTGTTTTTATTATCATTATTATTACTATTATTATCATCATCATCATCATTACCATTATAATCACTGTTATATTTGATATTATCATGATTATTTTTATCATTATCATTATTATTATCATTATCATTATTATTATCATTAACATTGTTATCAATATCATTATTATTATCATTGTTATTATTATTATCATCATCATCATCATTATATTATCATTATACTCATAACCATCTCCAGCATCATTATTATCATTATTATTATTATTATTATTATTTATATTATTATTATTATTATTATTATTATTATTATTATTATTATTATTATTGTCATTATTATTATTATTATCACTATTATCATCATTATTATTATCAATATTATTTTACTAATATTGTTTCTAGTAGTAGAAATGTTGTTAATGATATCTTTTGGAATTATTATTATTATTACCATCATTACAATCATTCCAATAATAATAATAATAATCATAATAATAATAATAATAATAATAATAATAATAATAATAATAATAATAATAATAATAATAATAATAATAATAATAATAATAATAATAATAATAATAATAACAACAACAATAATAACAACAATAATGATAATCATAAGGATTATGATGGTAAAGATAGTGATAATGATATTGATGATAACAATAGTAATAATAATAATAATTAAGATAATATTGATGATGCTGATGATAATCATAATTATGATTATCATTATTATTACCACTGTCATTTTTATTACATTATCACTGGTATGATTATTATAATTACCATTGTAAGATGATTTGCTATTACCATTATAATTAATTTTCAACGTTACTCATTATGGCTCTGAGTATTACTATTATCATTACTGTAATTACTATACTATTACTATCATTATTATTATCATTACTATAATTTTTATCATTATTGCCATTTTCATCAACATTATCATTATCACCATTATTATTACTACTCTTACTATTAATTTCACTATTTGTTTATTGTTATTATGATTATCAGTATTATCATTATAATTTTTATTAACATAATTATCATTTGTACTATTATCATTATTATCATTATAATTATAATAATAATGATAATAATTAATATTATTGCTATTATCCTTTATTATCCTTTTTATTAGGTTTATGACAATATTAATCATTTTCCTCAATACTGTTATTGTTGCTATCTCATTATTGTGATCATTATTATCATTATCATCATTATGTTTATTATCATTACTATTATTATGTTTAGTATCCTTATTATTGTTATGTTTATTATCATTATCATCATTATGTTTATCATTATTATTATCATTATGATCATAATGATAATGATAAGGTTACTGTTTTAGTGTTGTAACACCTATTCTTATTTTCGTCAGTAATAATGAAATTCAATTTTGCCAGTATGTTCGATAGCAAACCTATTTATGAACAAAAAAATAGACCTTCAGACCCCGTAGTACATTCGAAAAGAAATTGAACTGAGATGATGATGCAGTGCTGGATGCTACAAGGATTGAGATGAAATAAACGAGATGCAGGAGGTAGCTGGGAAGCCAAGTGTGTGAATGATTGGATTCTGGAGACGCCACAGTTCACCCGCTAACCTACAAAGAACAGAATCTTTACAGATATCTTGGTAACGGGGCGCAGTGACAAGTAAATAGGAAAATCCTGAGTCGAGGGTGCAAAATTATTGAATATTAGAAATGTGACCTGTTGTCTGCTAGCCCTGACAACAGGGCTAGCAGAATTTTACACGAGCAACTGAGAGCGTAAAGCAATAATGGAATACGGTAACCATTACGAAACCGCTTCAAAAAGGAGGCTTTAAAGGGCATTGTAACAGGCGTTGCAGTGCGAACCCGTATAGCTCTCAAATCCTGGAAAAAAAGGTCCAGGGAGCGCGTTCTCCATAAAATTAATGTATGCACACACACATACACACACATGCACACACATACACTCACACAAAAATAAACACAAATGAGAGGATATAAATTGTGTGTGTGTGTGTGTATGAGGGGGATATATTATGATATATAAAATTAATTATCGAAAGGAGGGAAATAAGTTTATCCTATCAGGTTGGCCCGTTCAGTTGAAGGTTTACCAAGTGAATGCATTAGAGTAAATACATTTCTGCATTTGTATTAGGTAAGTTGTACAAGGCATGTGGAACAAAGCTAATACCACAGTTAATCCTAGCATTTATTGGCAATATGAATAGAAGAGAAAAAAAAGGAAAGAGTTTTGAAGTGGAAAATAGCCATGATATTTCACAACAGTTTAGTCCTTATTGTCACTGGAAGGAGATGGCACTTCAACAACTGTTGGGTCACACAGTTACGCGTGTATTGGAAGTTCTGACGTTTACACTAAATATATGCTTGCTAAGCGAAGCAGTTGCCAAAGCCTGGGAACTATGCTGTTTAACTTTGCAACTACCGAGCAAATGTGAAGTGGTATTCGTAAGCAATCTGCTGTTACGTTATATTAAATGTCAGATTTTTGGGGAGTTTAATTCTTTAGAGCAAATCATTCCGTTTTGAAACAGATATTTGAATTTCGCTTCCGCTGTTTTTTTATTCATCAAATTATTTATTAATTCTATGAATGTTATT
>NC_061830.1:16263957-16283957 GCF_019202785.1 Penaeus chinensis
GTAAACTAGAATGATAAAAAAAAGTAAACGGGGCTAAGACAAATAATTAAAATCATTGAAAAATAGAGGGTTCAAAACCTAGTAACACCAAGGCAGGACGTCACCAGGATTCCTCCTGTGTTTTGGACGATTTTACGGGGATAAACCCCCTATACTGGGTTGTCCCAGTAGAGGGGGTCAGATACTATGGTCAAGTTATCTAGATAAAACAGTGTTTAGTAAAAGTTACGAATACTGAGTGTAGTGCCAGGTTAACAGGGTGCTGTTCGGACGACCGTTGACGAGTCCTGGTGAGTGTATGTGTAACAGCACTTGACCTGGCGCTCGCACCCTCCCCGTGCCCGACCGCAGGGAATTAATCACCGTAGAAGTGGACAACCACCTCCTCGCTCTCCTCGCTGTCCCATCATGGAGGGGGAGGGGGACGTGCTCGGGGCCCCCGCATTGCGGAGGGAGGGTAAGAAGCACTAGGTAGGGGGTCTTGCTGTCGTTCTGGTCGAAGGTCGAGGCATGAGTAATCCCGGAATGGGCACTCTCCTCACCACAAGTTAAGTGTCGTGAAGTATATTTCACTAAGGTACTGTGAGACTTTGATGCACTTTTAATTAAGACCAGTGCTTCCAGGATTTAAAGTTCGTGTTATTTTTACTATTTATTTCATTAGTTTTTACGTGTTTGTCTTGCATTAGTTTTACGTGTTTTACGTGTTTTTGTCTTGTAGTGTACGGCTGCGCACTCGCCGACTCTAAGGTCGACCTCGCCTGGACTAACATCGTCCTCGGGCGCCGAGTGGTTGAGGCCACATGTCTGCCTCCTCTACCACGGAACAAAGGACGCGGGGAACTCTGCGACGCTGCCATTGACTGGGATGAAACGTCCCGGGCTCCGATTCCACCGACGATGCGGCCGCACTCGCTGTGCATCCGCACGAGGCTGGTGCTTCACCCGCCATTTGCGCCTCGCCCACGTGACTCTAGTGCGACTTCATAATCCGTGACCAAAGCCATACGAGCCGCCAAAAACAGTGTTAAAAACTAATGTGAACATGGTTATAAAAATAACCAAAGAACGCATTTTCAACCAAGTCTCGTTACTTGGATGGCGTTGAAGTCTCCAAGAAAAAAATAGAGATTTATTTTCCAATACCGTAGAGAGTTACAGCCCGAAATGCACAATTTTCACGCAAATTGCACATTACCAGTTCTCCTATGTATTCTTTCATTTATTATTATTTTAAAACTATTCTATCTCTTTGGCGACGCTTCCAAAGTGTCAATATAACCCCTGAAGAGAGTAATAGTTGTTACATATTTTGGCTGTTTGTTTCTCTCCCCCTCTCTCTTTTCATGGTAGTTCGGGTCCTTTGGGTTGTTTGGACTACCGAACTATCGGGTTGGTCTTCCGAAGCTTTGCCTATCTTCTTCTTTTCGCGCCATGCTTATGGGGAAGACAGTTCGGTCCGGACTTCTATGCTGGACAGTGGTTCCGCTCTCGGTATTGTGCTCGCTTTGGATTTACTTCGTTTGGAATTACCTAGCTTGGGATTTACCTCGCTTCGCGCCAGGGTTGACGAATCCGTGTTTTGCAAGGCTAAGTATTCTTATGGTTGTGTGTGGAAGACACCTGGTCTCTGTTGGACTTTGGCGTGTATCATGCTGCTTTACTATTTGTAGGGTGCACTCTCTTCCACGAAAACCCAAAGCAGCACTTTGATTTCACAAAGGATCAGAGCATAAAAGGACCACACACATAGAAGGGACACTGCTTGAGGATCCGTACCTCCAGTGTGCCATTTCCTAATTTAAGCTGAGTTATTACTTAGTTTTTTTTGTTGTTGTTGTTTGTATGATTGGTTGTTTCTTTGTTTCTTTTTCCTTTCCCCCAGCTTGAGGATCCGTACCTCCTGGGAGAAAGATCTTCCACATTCTCGCCCGTATTTTGAGGGCCGTTTTAGCTTGTCTTTGCCGTTTTTGTTTATTTGTTTTACTTTGCCTTGGTCGATTCCTGCCTGACCTTGTGGGTGTTCAGGCAGTCTTCGTGATCTATGTCCTTGTGGTGTTTAATTTTTTTATTTGGCTTCCGTCGCTAAATTGTTTCTTACACCACGTTTTCCTTTCGTTACACAAGTGTTTTTATTCAGAGTTCCTCAGCACTATTCTTTTTATGTTAATCTCCATTCTGTGTTGGAGATTAACTTGTTTAAATTAGGGTTAGTGTATTTCTTTTTTTTTTTTTTTCGTGCTAATACTTTGATTAAAAATACTTACGGAGTTGGGCCAACTTAGGGGTAAATGTTCGTGAGTTATTTTTGTTTACATCTGGTGTTGATTTCCACGTGCATCACCCCCGCTGTGATTAAATTGGTGATGTATGAAACTATCAATTTCTCATGACTGAATTATTTGTAGACCTCCCTAAAGAGTGTAACCTGTTCAATAAATATCATACCGTCATAGAACTTTCACTCAGTCCCAGTCAGGAAAACAAATGACATCGGTGTTAAGTTCTGGTTCTGACTAAAGCTGAATGCTTAAAGATCTTGGGCTTGGGTCTCCTAAACAGCATGTTGCTGGTTACTCTTTCTCGCAACCCTGAAGGGCTGTAAAAAGGCTAGACAAATCAGAGTATATTAAGCTGATATCCTAGAATAGATTATAACTTTGCTACACCTGGGTTCCCACTGCCAGCAGGTGGATGCTCAGCCCGAAAGGAAGAGGAAGAATTCTATGATCTTGCATTTTTCTTCCATACATGTCCACGCAGACGCTCAGCCTACGCTATCTCCCTTTTCACATTTACACACTTACACATCCAACATTCAGCACACATATTCTGTATTTTCCTTCCACCCCTTCTCATACAACATTCACACCCCCATACACAACACACACGGTTCCCGAACCTACTAATCGGGTGGTGGCAGCGTGACGTAGGCCTGGAACCTTACATCTGGTCACTGCAGACGATCTTTTCCTGAATAGTTTTATTCATATTTTCGGTCGAGCCCGAACTCAACCAGACATAAAAATCTACTTGGTCTACGCCCCGCTACATGTCTCACACTAGTTTTACGTGTTTTTGTCTCACACTAGTTTTATGCGTTTTACGTGTTTTTGTCTCACTAGCTTTATGTGTTTTACGTGTTTTTGTCTCACACTAGTTTTATGTGTTTTACGTGTTTTTGTCTCACTAATTTTATGTGTTTTATGTGTTTTTGTCTCACACTAGTTTTATGTGTTTTACGTGTTTTTGTCTCACACTAGTTTTATGTGTTTTACGTGTTTTTGTGTTACACTAGTTTTATGTGTTTTACGTGTTGCCTTTTATTCGCACTTTTAATAAATATCAAACGGTTTTATGAAGTTTTCTTTACCCACCTACTGTGACGAAAGATCTAAGTCAAAACGGACCTGTAAAGGTTAAATGAACCCAAGTATACACTAAATCGTAAACCATCTGCGTTAGGGAAGATATCCCCCTGCACACGCCTCTCCGGCTAAATACACGCATACCAGTCTTTTGCATTCTCGCACCAAACACATACTCATACACACATACATACACTTACACACTATCTCTCCGTTCCTTCCACTCTTCCTTACACTTCGCTGATCCTTCTTTAACACCTATACCAACGTTCCCATACGTCAATTAAATGGGTGGTGGCAGTGCGCGCCTTTTCACATCTAGCGAGAATACAACATGTGCAGTTGCTACAAGTGCCGATGCCCAGCCACACGTGAGACGTCACCAACCCACAGGAATTCCCGCAACTGCCAGGGGGATTCCCCATCCCAGGAAACAGTGCCACAGGAGTGACCAGTGATGAACAAAACAAGGAAGTGATTGAGGAAATATGAAGCTTCAGGCAAGAAATTATTATGGAAACAAAAAGTGATCGGGGAGTAGACAGGGAAAATATGCTTGCTAATGATGTTAGTAATGTTGAAAAAAGGAATGAAAGCATCAGGGAAGAGCTTGTTGAAATGAGAAAAATGATTATGGAAATAAAAAGTGATCGGGTAGTAGACAGGGAAAATATGATTTCTAATGATGTTAGTGATGTCGACAATACGAATGAGGTCTGTGATGTTATTACTCAAGATACCATCGACGAAACATCTAAAAACGGTGACGACAGTAACAGTGAAAACATCGCCGACGGAAACATGCAGGAAACGGACGAAATATGGGACATCACTCAGAAAATGATATCAGGTACGGATTATACCTATAATATCAAAATGAGGAAAGTGCTCAGAATCGGTGTAAATAAACAAGATGCAGCACAGATATGTAATGCTGTACAAGAAATATGCAAACTAAAGGGTTTCATCAAACATAAATTTGACTAATCAGCTAATCATAGGGTGTGATGGGGGACAAGAAAATAATTACGTTTCTCACATGAAATATATATGGTGTCAACCGTAGAATTAATGACTTGCTCTACTACATTCATAACCATAATGTTGACGTTATCTGTCTACAAGAGCCCTTCACATGAGCCACTAAAATAAAAACCGCCCCTAGAATTAGAGGGTGACAGTCCTATACGAACACATGGATGACAGGCCTATTGACTTATGTCAGTGACACCATACCGCATAAGTTGGTGCAGAAGTCTGATGACAATAATGTACAATATCAGCATTTAAATATTCGAACAGCCTCTGGGTTTACCTCTCTGTACAATGTATACGCAAGGTGTAGAAAGTTTCAAACTGATTCACTGCCCAACTTTCAGAATCACGGCACAATATGCATGGGGGATTTTAATGCTAGACATTATACATTTGGAGACAGTCAATGCAATGAAAATGGCGAAGAGTTCTAAAATTTTGTGAACAATAGATCTATGACCGTATATGAAACAGACAGGAAAACTCACGTGGCGGGGGGCAGGCTAGATTATGTAATAGGAAGGGATCTTGTGCATGGAAACGTCAGAAGCATGCTTGCAACAGAGCTAATCAGTGACCACTTTGCAATAGTAACGAGATACGCTGTTGATAATAGTCTATCTGCAAAAACAAATAGGCTTAAATTTTTTATCCCTCCTTACCTTGAGCACCACTTTAAATCACGTATTTATGACTGGTATAACGATTACACAGTAACGAGTGTTGATAAATTCTCCATGGACATGATGAAAATGGTCACTGATTACTACAACACCTGGGGCTGTCCAAAGAAAACCTTAAAGAGCAACATTCACAACGCCTAAAACAACCTAAGTGGGTCAGTGACCCTATACTATTAAGGGAACAAAATCGAGTTCAGGAGCTTTGTGATATCTACAAGCAGGACAATACACGTGACAATCTTATTCAGTTTCTTAAGGCTAACAAAGATCTACGACAATTAAAAACGTTCAGAAATGAACACTTTGAACAGTTCCTACAAAACATTAACAATAAAACCTCAATGTCTGAGGTCTGGAAAAAAAAAAAAAAAAATAATCGACTCTCAGGCAAACGAACTATCACCCCGCAGTTCCATAGTCCTCTTGCACAAGCAGACATGCTCCTTAGTCAATGGGCTGGAGCGTCCAAATTGAGTTCCTTCCCACAAATATTCAGAACCACCTTAGTCGGTCTAAAATTTCACGTAAATTTGCCATTGAGATTGGATGTTCTGAGACAGACCCTTCAGACTTTGCTGAGATTACTGAGTGGGAGCTGAACAATGCGCTGTTCAAAGGAAAAGCGTCTGCACCAAGTGAAGATGGAATTACCTATTGTGTCCTCCGCCTTATTGCTCAGGTACCTGGTAATCCCATTTTGCACCTGTACAGGTTAAGTTTGTCACAAGTTATTCTGCCTGGCCTCTGGACGCGCAGTCTAATCATCCCTATACCGAAACCAAACACTGATAAATACCGCCCAATCTCACTAACCTCATGTGTATGCAAAGTTCTAGAAAGGATAATTTTGAACAGACTCATGTACAGGTTGCAAGGTAAATTATCTCACAGATTGTACGGATTCCTATCGGGACGTAGCACACATTACTTTGCAGAGTACTACTCAAACTCTAATCCAGGGAAGCACACTGTTTTTCTTGACCTTAAGTCAGCTTTTGACATTGCAAACAGAAATTACCCAAGAACAATTAGTAAGCTTTGGCATCCGGGGTAAATTATTGAGTTGGATTAGAATATATCTTTCGAACAGATTTGCAAGTGTCTTGTTCAGGGGAGTGAGAAATCCACCACACAATCTTTTGAACTTGGGACGCCACAGGGTGGAGTTCTCAGCCCTATGTTGTTCAATGTCCTCCTGCACAAGCTGGTGGCAGATATTCCACTTGGGGATGGTGAATCCATTATATGCTATGCTGATGACATATGTGTCAAAGCATCATCACAAGAGAGGATGCAAATAATTCTCAACAAACTCACAACTAGGGTTCATGAGTGTGGATTAGTCATCTCCACTGAGAAAACAATTGCTCTCAATCCATGTAACATACCCCTACCCACTTTTCGCCTAGGTGACCAAGAGCTTGACATTTGTCATAAATATAAATATCTCGGGGTGAACATAAATGATGCAGACATGATCCTTACCCTGTAAAAGAGACTCTGGGAGAGACTGAAACCGTTGAAAGTTCTTGTTGGAAGAGGACATGGCATCAATGTTAAGTTCGCTGTACTGTTTTACTTGGCTTTTATAAGATCAGTTGTAGACTACCATGCAATGCACTTTAGTGCAAAATGAAGCCATGAGGATTATCCTCGGCGCCCCAAGAACAGCAAGGATAGTAAACATGAGGTCAGAACTTAACCTACCATCCATCTCTGATAGAAAGATATTTATTTCCACTAGATTTGGGGTCAAAGCTCTGAGGGAACCCTTGTATCTTTCAGACTTCCAAAAACAAATGCAGCATAAAATCAAGCAGACTTGACGAATCACACACACGCGCGCCCTCTAATACACAAAATCACCATGAACATTACAAAGCTCAATGTCCCAATTAGTGAAATACTACAGGGTCGATCCATTCCACCATGGAAAAATTCAAATTTGATCATGCACCTTACGTGTCTACCACAAAAAAAAAAAACAGTGTACATAACTGCGTGTTACAACAAATTGCATTAGCAACGGTGAAGGAACACACAGATTCTATGGGCAATGATGTATACGAGTCTGGATACAAAGCTGGTTGTGCTTGTACTGTATACAAAAATGGCTTACTACAACATCAAGTTAATATGAGAGTGCAAAATTGGGCCAGCACTACACAAACGGAGCTGGCAGGTATACTCCTTGTAACGGAATTCTTAATGTCTCGGGGCTCTGGAGTAGTTTTCTGTGACTCTCAGAGTGCTCTTCGGACACTAAATTCTTTCAAAGCAGGTGGCGATGAGGAAATTGTGAGTTGCATTAAGCGTAACGTAACTTGTGCAATAGAGCGCAATTTTAACACGCAATTTGTATGGATACCATCTCATGTTGCCTTGTTGGCATAAGCAAGCACGACCACGTAGATAAATTGGCGAAGGAAGCCTGTAGCAAAGATACTGTGAACATAGATCTTGGGATGCCTCTTGCTAGGGTTGCACATATATTGAAAAGTTCTCATAAGGAAGAACTAGTAGATCTGACAAACACTCAAAGGCCTGAAAGCTGTACCATAAGGCACTACGATCAGTATAGAGATAGCAAGCCCTCCTATGGGTGGCACCGAAGTCAAACCAGACAATGTGACATGGTTATTGCCAGAATACGTTTAGGTTACAGAATGTATTGGCAACTGCACGGTGCAAGAAGTGCAGATGAATCTAAATGTAGACTGTAACGAAGACAAAAAAACGCTTGAGCATTATATCTGGGAATGTCATGTGCCTTTAAGACCACCTAACATGAGGTATAAAGAACTATGTGAATATTTCATTTCATCTGATACATTGGAAGATATACTCGTATTATATCCTAAATTTACTAAGTAAAACTGCTGTAAAAAAAAAATAAAAAAAAACAAAAAAAAAAAACAGTGTTATGAAAACACAGTGCCAAAAGCATATCAACGTATTATTTTTGTATGATGTATGACATGTTTCTATATTACCATGAACAATTACAGACTACTGTACTGTGTCAGATGTGCATAAAACTGTATTCATGATTGCCCATGCCTGAGCAGATAGCCAGGGTGGTAAATAAACTCACTTAACTTAACTTAAGTACTCATATCAATGTTATAGGCTAAAATTCAATGTAATACCACAATGTAATGTTATAACCATGCATTAAATGTACCACAGCTTGCCCACGTCTGTGCAGTTAGCCAGGGTGGTAAATAAAGGACTAAACTAAACTAAATTGAAAATAAAGCTTCTTAAAAAAGTCCTGACGTCATTGACATCGCCGAAAAGCTATAAAGACGATCTTAGTAATGTAAAACGTGAATAAAAACATTTACAGGGTAAAATAATAAAATCAAAATACAAAAACATATAATAAAAAGACAATTTTACAATATAAAAAGGAAAAACCCCGTCATGCTCATCTACAAATCGGAAAAAAACTAAAATAAGAAAACGTAAAATAAATCTTAATTTAAAAAGGAACAATTAAAATGACGATCAATATCTTTAAAACACTAAATAAAATATTACGGAGGCAAACTTTAAGGAGTTAAACAATAAAAGACATCATTCATTACCTAAAAGAACGTAATAAAACACAGAAAACGTGATGAACGTAACTTAGAAAATGGGGTTCAAAAAAGGGAAACTAAATTAAAAGTGAACAGGGGTTAAAAAAAACAGCAAAAAAGATGTCCCACGCAAGGGAAACGGAGATCATCTGGACACCCCATCTGGATTCTACTGTGACTCTCAGAGATGAGGTTTGAGGAACCTCCACAATCCTCCCATAACCATGAGTCGAAGCAGAAAGCAAAGACAACCTGAGACAGAGGAAAGGTTGGCCTGAGCCCCTTTACTTGCCTCAACAAACTAGCATAGTGCAGACAGCTGAACATGTCTTGCACATATAATCATAAAAAAAGACAATATAAATAACACAAAGGAGTCAGTGCTGCGTCATCTGCTCATCTTGGTGCAGGTTTCTGGAGGGTCGCGTGTCTCGGCAAACATGCCTACTGGCATCAAACTTTGGCTCCATCACCAAAGAGGTCATCACAGCAACCCGAGGGTCATCCGGGTTTGGTGGGTTTGGATTATCTATATCATCAGCCTTTTCTTCATCACTGTCAGTCGTGCCATATGACAGTTCTGCCGGTGGATGATAAGCCTTCAATTGATTCAGGTGAGCTTTCAACTGGACTTCTGTTTCGAGGTCTTCAATCTCAAAGGCGACTGGACTTAGATGTCTTATAATCCTGGCAGGACCTCTCCCTTTCCTGGTGAGAGGGGGTAGACCGCCCATCTTGTGCCGGTGCTCAAAGTACCTCACTAATGCACCTTCAGTTGGTTGGAATTCCACCTTCTTGCTTTTGTCGTACTGCGTTCCATAAATCTGACGTGCTTCCCTTGAGGCTTTCACAGCTGCTTGACGGGCCTCTCGTAAATGTGCTTGCAGATTTATGTTCTAATCAAACACGGCTTCATTGGTGAGACCATTCTGGAAGTTAGCATGGCGGCCTGTTACATATACAGGGGTTGCTCTCCAGTCGTCCGATGAATTGCTGAATTGATCTGCAGCCGCAACTCAGGAACAAATTGGTGCCAGGTTCGTGGGCGATTATTTACTAATGTTGTAAGGGCAGACTTCACCACACGATTTGTGCACTCAATCATCCATTCACTTGAGGATGGTAGCGAATGGTGTAGTGGTTCGTGTCGTGCATTAATTTAGCGAGCTCCTGGAACAGGTTGCTTACAAACTGGACTCCATTGTCGGTCTGGATAACCCTAGGAGGGCCAAAGAGGGTTACCCAATGGTACAGAAAGGCTCGGTGGACAGCGACAGCAGTAATTTTCCTCAACGGTATGATCTGCAAATACCGTGAATGCTGGTCTATGATGGATAACGCCTAGCGGACTGGAATGCTAGACTCAAAGTCCATAATGTCCATCGAGACTCGTTCCAATGGAAAACTAGCCATGGGTGTGTCAACCATAGGAACTTTCTGCCTGTCGCCTCTAGATTGTTGGCAAATCTCACAACACTCCACATAATGTACATCTTTCAGCATGTTTGGTATAGTAAATGGATAAGGGGCCATCTACTATGTTAGTCTGGTGTCTTATCTCTTTAGGGAGTGACTGTGTGGGTGTGAGTGCCCACAGGTATGGCTGGGTGATGAAGGCTGAAGTTGGAGTTCTACGGGGGAGCCGGGAGGCTCCCCAGTCGGCTAAGGACTGGGCAGTCCTTGTGTGCTGCTGCTATGCTCTTGGTCTGCTGGAGGATCAGTGAATGGTGATCCCGGTAGCTGGCTGCGCGGCTTAAGTAGGTGAGCGCTGTGTAAGCGCGCAGGGAACGAGGGGAGCCCCGCTGTCCAATGAGCGCGGACAAGGCGGCGGACCTGGGCATGCCCAACCTGGGAGGTACGCTGAGCTTCAGGTTGCGGGGTCATGCTACTACATTGGCCAGTAGAACATTGATCTTGTATTTTGAAATGTTCGATGGATACCTGGGTGGCAAGCTATTGGACGCAGGTGGGTTGCTTTCAATGCTGAATTCTGTAGTGACTGGAACCACTAGTTGGTAAGCTTCAGCTCAAAATCAGCAAGAGGAAGAGGAAGTTTCTTTGTTGGTACATTTCCTCCCTGCAAATAACTGCAAATCTCTGCAAGCTGAGGTTCTGCTTTCTGTTCTTCTGCTAGATTTTCAGGTGAAAGCTCCATTGTTGTCAGCTTTACAACTTGTCTGTATGAGATGTTAAAATCGAAGAAAGACAAGTCATGAGCGAACCTCGTCATTCTTGGAGATTTGGTTTTCCTGCTGAACACGTATACTAAGGGTCGGTGGTCGGTGTACACTGTGAAGTGCCTTCCATACAGATAAGAATCAAACGTTCTGACTCCTTCCACAACAGCCAGTGCCTCCAACTCAATAGCTGGATAGCGCATTTCTGCATCCCAGAGTTTTCTACTAAAATAAGCAACTGCATGCGGTGTCTGGTGGTCATCTCTTTGCATGAGAATGATGCTAGAGGTGTCAGTGTGAAGCTCAAACTCCTTGGAGATGTCAGCTTATCTTTCAAAGTTCCAAATGCTGCTTGTTGTTCAGGTCCCCAGGTCCAAGCTTGGTCCTTCTTCAACAGGAGATGCAATGAAGATACTAGGGTTGCATATCCAGGAACATGCTTCCTGAAAAATCCTGTTGCTCCTAGGAAACGTCGAACTTCCCTGACTGTTCATGGTGGAGGGGTGTTAGAGATAACCAACACCTTATCTCTGTTTGGGGAGACTCCATCAGGTGAAATTGTAAAGTCTATGGTTATTGCAGCAAACTGACACTTCTCCATGTTAAGCTTTAGACCAGCCAATGAGAGCAACTGCAAGGTCTCATCCAGATCCTGAAGGTGTTGGTCAAAGTTGTGGCTGTAGATATCATCATCTAGGTAGGCTAGGGTATGACGTCCCAGTACTGATGACAAGACAACATTCATTGTTCTCTGGAATGTGGTTGGTGCTGTTGATAAACCAAAAGGAAGGCGGCAGAACTGGAAGAGTCGGTAGCCATATGAAAATGCCGTCTTTGGCCGGTCGGATTCTTCCACTTCCACACTCCAGTATGCAGCGCGAGCATCTAGGGTTGTAAAGATGTTCTTCGGGCCCCAGTTCATCGAGGAGTTCGTTGGTCACTGCATTCAAGCCACGGTAGTCAACACAGAACCTGAGAGCTCCGCCCTTTTTCTTTTCTAGCACAACTGGGCTCATCCAGGGTGATGTTGACTCCTCAATGACCCCCGTACGAAGTGTGGAGTTACACTGTTCTCGAATGACTTGCTGTGTTGATTGGGGCAATCTCCATTGTCAGATACAAACGGGCTTGGCATCTCCTGTATCGATTTGATGCTTAATCCCAGGGACTAAACCTATCGCTTCCTCACCACCATCAAAGAGCCCCTTGAAACGACAAAGCAGTTCAGTCTGCTTATGGCGTTGGGGGTCTTCAATGTGGCCGAGATCTGGCAATGCATGATCATTCTGGCATGCATCATTCTCCAGGAGTTCGGCGGCTTCGCAGGCGGCAATGGCAACGGATGGCGGCAGCTCTGTGTGTCCAACCTCCAACTCATCATCATACCCAATGTCCTCCATTTCATATTGTCGGCCAAAGCCATCTTCTTCCCACTCGAAGTCGACACTCTCACCATCTTCAAGGGAATCAGACTCGACAGGACATTAGTTGGACCTGGCGACGACTTCCTCGGGCATTTCGGGCAGTGATTGAGATGGGTAATTGCTGTAGATGGCTTCTCCCTGTTCAGCTGTTCCAAGGCGTGTTTCATTGTGGAGAACCATCTGTTTGGGAGTTGCATTCACCACCCACACAGAACACCGACGATTCTTTACTTTGGTGACAGCATGGGGCAGGAGAAGTCCTTTTGGCATGGCTAGAATTACAAGGACATCACCATCTGTTGGTCCACTCCATGACAGGCAGCCTTCTACAAAGCAATCACTGTGAGCTGCAATACTTGCATGGTGAACAAGATGCACTGCTGCAACTGCCTGGGAAACTTGGGTGCATCTACACTGGCAACTTCTGTAGGTGACAGGGGTTTGATGCAGCAAATCTTGAGGGCCTCTGCATCGATGTAGACAACTGAGAACGTATGTCCCTGCAGAGTGAAGGTGGCATTCCCAGTTGAGGCTTCAGAGGAAAAAGTAAAGTCTAGGCGTCTAAGGAGATCCATCCCAATAAGAATGTAGCCCGGGAAGGAAACATCAACCACACTGACCTGATGAATGATGGTGGAATCATCAGCCATGTGGAACTGAAGCGCCACCTCAGCAGACACATGAAGAGGTTGCCCTGTTACTCCTTGGAGAATCTTGCTGGAGGGTTTGTGCTGAAGCTTTTGGAGAGATGCAATAATGGCTACGGCACTCGGCTTTATCAATGTGGCTTCAGATTCGGTGTCCAGAAAGCACAGGGTCGTCTTGCCATTAATATTGAGTCGCACGAGAGGCCGTCCTGACAACCCGGGGGAACTCAACATGGCTATCTGTGGTGTTACTGTTTCTGTCTGTGTACTGGTGGAAGATATTGCCCCCTTCTGAAACTCTGCCAGCTTGACCGGGAGCTTCTTGCTGGCCAATTAGAAAGGGACATTGTCTGACCATATGCCCAGGTCTTCGGCAACGGTAGCAGGTGATGTCTCTGGAAGGATGGGGTTTGTTTCGTGCAGAAGCCACATTAGAAACTGCTCGGCAGTCTGAGATGTTGTGAGTGGTTGTTCCATGGAAGCTACACCAGAGATCACGGGATGGAGCAGGCTGTGGGCTCTTCACTCTGTTCTCTAGTGAAGCTATAGGGCAAGCATACAAATCCCGAGCTCTTGGTGGGCGATCAGGATAACGGCGGTGGTCACGGTCATCCAGGGGGAACTCATTTGGGGATTGGTGCTGTGTAGCTGACTCATGCCTGATCCCGTTTCTGGAGTTCCATATCCTCTGGGCTGCTTCTGCAAGCTGCATGGGTGAGCAGTTATCTTTGAGAGCCAAGAAGTCCCTCAGCCAGGATGGAATGCCAGAGAGAAAAACCCGACGAACAAGCTCTGAGGGATCACCTATAGCTTCTCGATGATCATGATACCCTTGGTAAACGTGTCCTTCCAGATGGAGATAATAATCCATGGGCGCCTGCACTGAAGTCATACTGTTCTTGTAGAGCACATTATAAAAATCAGCAGACGTGTAAGTTCCCCTAAACTTGGTGCGTATAGAAGCCTTAAACGGGAGAGTTTATAATAAGCTCTGCTGGACCTCGACAGTTCGCTCGTGCAGCCTAAATGTAAGCCTCGTCAGTAGGTGGTTTCACTAGGTTTTCGATGGAGCGAATCCAGGCCTCCACTTCCTGGTTCCTTTTCAGCGGCTGAGATGCTGAAGTGTCTCCTTTAAAATGGGGGACCGACTCCCTGGCTACATATGACAGAGCTGAAGTATGGTCTCAAGATGTGGAATGGTCATTCAGAGAACCATGCTGCATTGTAGCTGTTAGTTGCTGTGTCCCCTGCGGCAATCGAGAATTTGCATAATCTAGGGAACAACGTGGCCTTGGCTCTGGAGAAAGCTGATCAGAAATCTGCCTCTGAATGTGAACTTCGGAGTTGTTCGAGAGGCGGAACTGGGTTTCTGTTGGCTGCAAAACACGTCTTTCCTCGTTTCGTTGCCTCTCTCTTTCGAGCTCCAACTCCTTTTCAGCTAACTGCCGTCGTAAGTTCTCAATTTCTCCATCTTGCTGGGCACTAGCAGGAGGCTCCTGGGGCTGATGAACTTCGACCTCTGCTTCTGTCTGTCGAGGACGAGACACAGCTTCTTCCTGACGAGCAAGCCTGTCATTAAACTGTTGTGTCTGTGCCTTTATTTCGCTAAGCTCAGCAGACAAGGCCTCGATCTTGTCAAGGATTTGGGCTAGCATGGTAACCTCTCCCTCCATGGCTCTCACGGCTTCTTGTACATCCTGATGTGATCCGCCTACGACTATGGGGAGCTGATCGACAGAGATAGACAAGCCTGCTGCCGGAGAACGGTGGCTGGGAGATCGTAAATTCCTACGAATTCCCGTGTTCTTGCCTTTGGGCATTCTGCACACAATGCACCGGCAACACAATCAAAAGGCACACTAGCACCGTTCAAAGATCCCCAGACACATTCTTAAATGCTCACTACAATCATAAATATTACACTGTTTAGATACTGTTCATTGTTCATAGACTAGCTGTACTGTTCACAAACCCGTTACTGCACTTTTCAATGTCACTGCACCCATCACTTACGCACAAGTCACTGTATGATCCAGGCAGCTGCCGAGTGAAAATTACAGACATAAAAGAAACATACAGTGTCCCTAAAACTACCGAGAGCCACAAAACAAGCCTAGCTGGGCGAGCGGATATTAAGACTTAAATCTAACTCTGTAAGAAAAGAGAATTATGCTGGAAGAAAAGGCTCCGGTCATGAAAACTACACATATACAATATCACTGAAAAAAGACACAATACATGAACAAGTGGCTCTCCCAAGACTCCTGCAAGAGGTACAGTGATCGTGCATGATATAGCCTGACAGAAAATAACTGAATGTGCCGGACGTTCTCAGCCTATAAGGAACTTCGTTATTTTCTCCGCTAGCCACCAAATATTTAAGGATAGTTGTTTAATCTGTATGAGGAGCCCGACTCAAACCCCAGCCTCGTGAAGCGAGCTAAAGCCTCTCGTGAAGCGAGAACGGCTTAGGGTCGCAAATAAGGGTCACGTTCACTCCCCTGATACCTTATACAGATCCTGGGCCTATAAAGTGGTAGCGGGCACTGACATGTACCCTGTGCAGAGAAAATATGATCAAGTCCTTGTGGCTCAGCCTATCATTAACTTACTAAAAAAAAAAAAAAAAAAAAAAAAAAAAAATACTTAAAACGTTAAATATTAAACTTAAAAAGGAACTGATGGTTAAAGCCAAAGAAGGAAAGCCGAATCCTGAAGGGCTTCGGTCAAAACACGTCTAAAAGTACATTGAACATATCATAAAACACAAATAAAAAAGACAACGTCAAGCAAATAACCTAGGCAATTAACGGGAAGTCTGCTCATTATAACCTTTGCTCTGCTGACATCTCAGGCTGAAGTAAATCCAGAGGGGGTGACACAAACACAGGTTCAGATAGATCTCTTTATTGTTCTGGTCGTTCTGTATTTATACCAAAGACTATATACGAAAGACATGCTATATAACGCTTTAAAAAAAAATGTGAGGTCCGCCATCGATTATCAGCGCCATCTGTTGGCTCGACGCCCAACTAAACGGGTGACGTCGTTCAGTGAGCGAGTGCTCACTAGTGATCTTGCGCTTGGTCAGTTCAGGGGTATTTATAGAGCTTACGTATGTTAAGACAAAATGTAGGCCCTACTTCGAGCAGGCCCTACATTTTGTCTTAATAATCGCTTATTTACTAGTGAGTTATATTACATATTATATTATACATTACATACACACACACACACACACACACACACACACACACACACACACACACACACACACACACATATATATATATATATATATATATATATATATACATGCATATATATGTATATATGCATATATATAAATATATGAATATGTATATATATATTTATTTATTTATTTATTTTCATATACCAAGGGCTTTTCCCCCAATTGGGGTGTACCCCCTTCTTCGACAAACTGCGAATTGATATAAACATGTATTTATATATAATTTTATCCACTCAAATTGTTTTATTTTATTCTTATGATTCCTTCAAATTTATGTTCTTTATATGATTATATTGCAACACATGCATGAATGTAGAAAAATCAAGTAGTACGAATAAAAGAAAAAATATTCAATATCTTTTATTAGAATAATCACAACAGCAAACAAAAGAGAAATTACAAATAGTAAGGCAAGAAGCAAAAGCATGCTTACAAAAAAAAGGAAAAGGCAAGAAAATGTTCAATCAACACATCCAAAAATGTAAAGGAAACCAAAAATGCTTCATGCAGATACCCATTAGTAAGAAAAAATGCACAAAAACAAAATGAAACGACAACAACAAAAAAACAAAACAAAAACAAACACTTGTGACTTAACTATGATTGAATGCATCATACATACCAATTGAGACATCAATTCTACCTGTAAAATAATATGAATGATAAAAGGCACTCAACTGTGTTATTTTTTAAATTTTTCTATTTTTCTTGCCACAGTGATCATCACTTTCATCTCGTACTCTTTTATTCAATAGTTTTTTGTTTTCAAACTTTATGTAGTAAAATATTCGCATTGTTACATATTTCTTTTTTATAATATCATATACACAAGAACAAAAATGTTCAGTATCATTTACCCCATTTTCAAGTTTCTCTATTATATTTTTCCTAACATCAGGTTTAAAAATTAAGTCTTTGACATTTGCTTGGAAAATGGATTCATACTGTTTTATCAAATCAATGCTGGCATACTTTAATAGTCTCTTATTTTCAGAGTCTTTATGGGATAGATATATGTTACTATATGTTAATGATCAATAAGGATCAGTTAATTTAGATACACATAGTTCACACTCATGATTCTTTAATATAGTCTTACACATGTAACCTGCTATATATGTTAAAGCATTTTCTTCTGTCCTGTTTTGCGAAAATGAATGAGCTAATGAGTTATCATTTGATAAGTTTGTGTAAATGGCTAGGTCATTTTCTGAAAAAGGGTTGAATGAAGAAAAATATTTTGAAAGAGCATTTTCATCTTTTGAATGATGAGGCCTATCTATTGTTTGTTCCTCATTTTTTTTAAATCTGGTCCCCAGTCTTTTCTTCATTGTTACATAGTGTCTTGTATGATTCTTCACTCACTGGATTGAAAGAAGAAAAGAAATCTGCAAGTGCATTTTTTACATTTGCATCAGATTCTATATCAAATATTTAAGATATTGTATTACCTTCATCTGTCAACTGTGAATTGGTGTTCTTTGTTATATCTACAAATAATGGATTGTACTGAGAACTAAAATTAGGAATGTGGGGGTCACATGTTTCCTCAGAATTAATAACGTTTTTGCAGCTCTCTGCATCATTCATTTTCATATACTGTTAAAAAAAAAAAAAAAAAAAAAAAAAGGCATTGTATCATTTAGACAATTGCCTTTTACAGATTGTTGCAAAATATGATTACTCATCATACCATTTATTATTTTCTTAAAAATATTGCAGGTTGGTGTGTCCCTGTTTCCACCAGCATTTCGGAGAGTGCTAAATAAATTCTTAAGGCTATCCTGATTTAGCCTATTGGTCATTAAGTACTTAAATTAATATTTACTTTGAAGATCTTCCCAAAGACATTTCAAGCTTTCAATGTTTAACTGCCATCCAAAAAGGCATGGTAATGATCTTTTGGTACCACTTATTGCCAAGGAAGATACCCAAGACTGCAACTCATTTAGTGTACTGATTTGTTTATTGGTTTCTGTAATGGCACACCTACTGTTTTTATAATTATTAATTTGGCAACTATTGAATATATCAAACAGGGTATCCATTTTGTCGCAAAATTGGGCAATATGACAAGCTTCAGAGGGCAGGGCTCCTAATTTTGCATATGCTTGGCAGTTAATTTAGGAGCAAGACGCAAGCTCATTGAACTATCTCGTTGATAAAATTCTTAAATATAATTCCATTTTACATGGTGCCCATTCACTTTAAAATCATGTTTCATTAAATTATTCCTAACACTTTTTAGTAGATGTGGTGTATCAAAAAAAAAAAAAAAAAAAAAAAAAAAAAAAAAAAAAAAAAGAATTTTTCCACTTTGTGCTGAATAAATGATGACCGAGGTGAAATGGTTAATTTGGAATAAACACTCCTATTGGTTGCATCCTGGTCACAAATAACAAATTTTGGATGTAACCCTGCATCTTTTAACTTTGATATGCAATCTGTTGTCATTTGCTTCAAAATATCTGCCTTAATACTTTTACAAAAAAAGAAATACCCCAAAGTTTGCCTCCATTTGCGTGTTAATCCTTTTGCCATAAACACCATGGCATATTTTGCAGTTAAAGCTGATGCTCCAGATTCCCCTAAATTTTCTAAGCCATCAACCTTATCACCAGCTGTGTAGTAATTCAAATGCTATTTTACTGATATTGCATCAAAAACGATGCCACACACTTTTTCTTGTTCAGGCGTAGACTCAGCCTTTCTTATTAAAATATTAAAAAGAGCCTGGTTCCAGCCTACAGTAAAAGACATTTTATTTAACCAGAACCTCAGCATTCTTGTAGTGGGAAGGGCGAATATATTTGCTAATAAATTGTATGTCCGTGTGCTTCTGAAGTACAGAGACAAGGCAAAGGAGCGTCCTTGGTCTGAATAACGTCTTCCCCTTTTTTGCAGCCAGATAAGTGAATTTGACTTTTAAAAATTGTAGGCCATATCCTTTAAGGTATTTTGATGCATGTTTTATGATGTTAGAAGGTAATGCACATTTAGAACAGTCATTCCTCACCTTCTTAAGTACATCATTTTTTTCAATAATCTCTTCACTCTTTCCCGATATCTGTGGAGCAAGTTCGATGTCTTTGGTTTTGATGGCTTTTTCTGACTCTCTTCTGCATGAACACCAATAGCTGGCAAAAAAATAAAAGATAAAAATACATTTTAATAGTAAAAACATTTCAAAAGAATGGCCCTTATTTGTTTTTTTCAATCTTCTTTGGAGCTTCTGAACAACCACCCTTTAAATATGGGAAATTGGGCTTTAATCCATACATATAATACAAGTTAGTACTAAGGCTATTTCTCTTACCTGGAGAGAGTTGGGTTTCCTCAAGAGGACAAAGAGGGTCTCTTGAAGCAGGAGTTGAAGCATCAGATGATTCTCGAGCAAAGTCCTCTGGTTGCTCAATAAGGCAAGGATGGTCATTCGTTGAAGCAGGAGCAGAAAACTCTGAAAAGTTTTTAAAACAAAAGCTGTATTGTGCTCTTGAAAATTGGGGATAAGGCTATGGTATATACAATATATATATGCTCATGAAAATATATAAATAGTATGTCTTTGTACCATTTTAAGTATTTTAAACTTTTAATGATTGATTACAATATTAGTGAGATAGTAAGTTCGAATTTTATTTATGTTTAGTAAATAGCTTTTATGTTTATTTATGTTTATTAAATAACTTGAATGTTTATCTTTAAATTACAATGCGGATATTCAAAATCTCTCTCTCAATGTATATATATATATATATATATACACACAAAAATATATCTGTATATATATATCTATATTGATATACGTAGTTTATTAAATAACTTGCAT
>NC_061830.1:16321457-16323957 GCF_019202785.1 Penaeus chinensis
AGTAATACTTTGGCGAGACGGGCGCCAGTCTCACTAAGCGTCTGTCTCAACACAAGTAAGCTGTATCCAGGGGACACAACATCAATGCCCTCTTTTGCCATCAGTAGAGCACAGACCATCAGATGGACTGGTCGGCGGCGCGAATTGTCTTTCCTTCCGTTGGTGTCCACGCTCGTAGACTGGTGGAATCATCCTTAATAAAGTTACTGTCTAGTTTCAACCTGAACAGGGTGTTTTTTCCTGCTGATATCTCATCGCTTTCCACATCCTCCACCTTCTCCCTTATACCGGCCACCCTGCGCATAGTCCGCCCGATCCTCCGACCTGACCTGACCTTCGCTTCCATGCGTTTCTCTTCATCTGCCCCATTTTACCGTGTTGCCGCTCCTCTCCCTTTCCTCTTCAGACCTGAAGATGAAATCCTGGTGGATTTCGAAACTGTAGTCTCATTTTCAATAAATCGTGTTTTTGCATTGTGTTTTTTTCTACCATATATATATATATATATATAAATATATATATATATATATATATATATATATATATATATATACATATACATATGCATACATTCTAATGCTTATATATTCTACGACAGGTCTCTTTTTGCAACCATTTTCTCCATGACCCTTTATTCTCTGTTAATTCACTTTAACATGGCTAATCGTTTCCACGGGACCGAGTGCCATTTCCTGAGATATCTGCCATAAATACAGTTTTTATTGAAACAATGTATCTAGACGAGTTACCTGCCAAGGCTAAAGCGTCCCCTCTACTCTTATTTTTATTTATCCCAGAGATGGAAGACCCTGGGAGAGGTTCAACTCTGGGTCGAAGTGAACATTAGAGCAATAGTGGTTAAGAGGTCTATACTCCTCAGGACTGGAACCCCACATTAGATACACACACACACACACACACAAACATGCACGCCCGCGCAGTATATATCTGAATGAAAATATAAATTGTCCCTGTAAGTATAATTCCACATTCTTATCATTATTTGTATGGTATATTTGTCTATTCTTAATCTGTGGGACTTATATTTCCAGTTTTGTATTTGCTTGTCAAATAGTACCATATAAAAGCGGCACGGGGAATGAGCGCCGTCTGCGGAAGGGATTAATTATGTATATTTGAATTCATTTTTTTGAAATGTAACAAAACCGAGAGCTGATGGCTATAGTATGTGGAAACATAATTCTTGGGTTGCTTTTAAAGGAAGCAAATAAATAAACACACGAATGAAAAGACTAATTCACTGATAAGATCATACTAAATCTTCTCAGGAATATATGTGACTGTATGTGTATGCGTGCGAGTGTTTGTTTTTCGTTATTTTTTATCATATCTATCTATCAATCAATCTATATATATATATATATATATATATATACATACACATATATACATATTGTGTGTGTGTGTGTGTGTGTGTGTGTGTGTGTGTGTGTGTGTGTGTGTGTGTGTGTGTGTGTGTGTGTGTGTGTGTGTGTCTGCGTGTGTGTGTGTGGGTGGGTGTGTGCGTGTGTGTGCGTGTCCATGTGGACATTATCAATACTGACCCTTGTTTGTGAGATTGCAATTATAATAAGATCTGAATGTACATTGTATTACTTCCGGAATCATATTCACTTTGAAATTTACCCATTAATATGTGAAGTATATCCTCCAGAATATAATTCTTTGAATCTATTATGCCATCAAATTAGTGCAGTGTAGCGAGTTTTACACCACTTATTGTGAAGAATCGTAATTTTCGAGGAAATATTTACACTCACAGTACACAGTTACCGACTGAAATGTAGCTTGGTTCAAGTATTTTTGAAAACATCACTAAAAAAACTTCATTCGTCTGATGCTATGAAAGTCTATCCCCCTCAATTAAAACAAAGGAAAAAAAAAGGAAGAAAGAAAGAAAGGTTCCCGGGATCTCTCACTCTCTTTACAGACAAATAATGGAACTCGGAATTCTGAACTGAATCAACATAAACATACTACGGTCAGTTTTTATTCATCCATTTTTGTCTATTTTTTCTTAGTTTTGAGATGCTAGGGGTAAAATTCTTTCATCCAGTGTATCTCTAACTTCAAAGATAAACAAAGTTAGCATGCTCCATATGATGAACTGTGTATGTGTGTGTGTTCTCGCTTATACAAATAGAGCAGTTTAACCCTTCAGTTCTATTAATATCATCTTTTGTGCTCAGTTACACACACACACACACATACAGACACCAACAAGTGTGTGAATATATAAATATATAGGTTCATACGTATATGCAAATATATCTATTTATATACAGATATTCATACACACACACGTGTGTATGTATGTATAGGCTTTTTTGTAACTTCCCGAAACCCCAAACACTGATATATTATATAGATGCATCTATCAATGTATATGTATATACATATATATATATATAGATAGATAGAATTTATTTATTTATATACACATATTCACACACACACACACATGTATGGCTAGGCCTTT
>NC_061830.1:16346457-16356457 GCF_019202785.1 Penaeus chinensis
TATTTTCGCTCGCCAGTTTACTCACTCTCCCTCTCGAATATAATCTGTGAAGCATCCTAGCTTTTCCGGTGGACATCTTCCGGGCCGGATATGTCTCATAATTCGCCCATAACGCGATTTGGAACGGGTCGGAGTGTCAGATGTAGGCAGTCAGCTGTGGTTAATATGTTCTACCAGGAGTAAGAGCACTAGTAAAGTAGGGCAAAGGAGAATGGGGGACGTAATATTACAACTTTTAAGAAAATGAATAGGATACGGAATACGGTAGGCAACTGTTTGACATTACGTACGTGGATACGGTGAAACATTATGACATAGTACACCGATTATTATGTGTTTCATAAAGCCAAATAACAGTGTTATTGGATGATGAACTAAGGTAAAAATAATTAAAAAATATATAAATGCATATATACTAAATTGCTTCAAGTGCGGACAATAAACAAAAGCTTATATGCACATGAAATTCAATTTTCTTACACTGAACCTAGCATATTCGTTTACATTGCATAGCGACAACCTGCCTGAATCGCTCTCACCATTATCATTATAACTTTGTACTTGCAACACGCATACTGCTAAAGCGTGGTTAATGTTATGATCAGTCACTGTACTGCTTGATGCTAATGATCTCAATATACAAGGCCTCTGGGGATACGTATGCAGTTTTACCAGGCCTTTCTTTACATAACCCTCCCCCCCTTCTTTCTCTTTGTCTCTTCCCTCTCTCTTTGTTTTTTTCTACATATGGTAAGGTGTAGAAGATTTTTTTCCTCCTACAAATATTCGAACATAATCATATTATTATAGCTACTGGCAAAAGGCATGGGTCAAATTCCAGGTTATGGGAATCAGTATCCACTTGATAGAGTTACAGTAAATTAATATGAATATCAAAAGTGCAGAGGAATAGCTTAATGTAATGTCGTAATGTCTCTTTCCCTTTCTCTCTTTGTCTTTGTCTCCCTCTGTCTCTTTCGCGCTCTCTTATTTTCCCTTTCTTACATTTATGTCTTATTCTTATAATCTTATATTTAGACCAAATCGTCATCATGTTTATCTAAGATTTTGTTCTAGCCCATTAATTTTATCTAATTATTCTTCTGCACAGTGTCTTGTACTCCGTGGATGGTGAAATCTTCGGAATTTCCACGTGCACAATTACCTAAAAGAGTCGTCGGTGTGTAACAAGGGAGTCTGACACTAAAAGGAAAGTGTCCAATTACTAGAGACGAGGAGGGATGTGGGGCCGCTTGCTGGAGGGTGAATTTGGACGCAGTGTGATAATGTAATTTACTGTTGAGATTTTGTTCTCCGTTTGTTTCGCTTTAACCTTAATCGTTAGGCAGGAATGACTGCTGATAATACATCTCTGGAATAATACCATAATCATTTTTATTATTACTTTTCTATAGATCCCTTAAAAAAGTAAGTGAAGATATTATGCAACTATAAAGTGATAGATTGTCATTAATTAACTGTCCTTTAAAAGATGACTTGCCTTGTCAGACACAAATTCATAAACAATTTCTTTCTCGTTGCTAAAGTTCGAGAGATATTATTTTTGTGTGTGTGTGTGTGTATGTGTGTGTGTGTGTGTGTGTGTGCGTGTGTGTGTGTGTGTGTGTGTGTGTGTGTGTGTGTGTGTGTGTGTGTGTGTGTGTGTGTGTGTACACGCTTACATTTGACTTGTAAAGTGAGGTGATAACTGTAAGCACATTTCCATTTACACAACTATCCGAGGGGGGAGGTTAAGAAGAAAGGTAGGAGGGGAAGGGGAAACGATGGGGAGAGGGAGAAAGGGAGGGGAAAAGGCTTTAAGATAAAACGGAAATTGGAAAAGGGAAATGGAGGGGGAAGGGATAGGAGATGGGAGAGGGATGGAAGGTACTAAGTAGTGAAGAGGAGTTTGATCAGTAAGAGGGTGGAATTGGGAAAGGGTAGACGCACGGTAAGAGAAAGTAAAAGGGAGAGGGGAGGTTAGAGGTAGAGGGCAATACCACTGATTTCTTCGATATGATAAGATTTATCGCTTAAATATCGAACGCCACGGAAAGGTGAACGTGAAAATGCTTGCCTAGCACTCGTTGTACACTACTCATAGCTCCAGCAGCTCTCACCACAATTAATGCCTACTGAAACTCATATTTGGTTTGTCAATTTAAGGTAGAGATTTAAATAATATCAGTGACTTTACTCAGGTAGGGTAGGTCAGGTTAGGCAACAGAACGTTGTGCACCAGATCGACTTGTATGCCGGCATGTGCGACATAAGATTTACTTTTTACCATTCAATCTATCTATATAAAACACACGCACATACATATATACATCTTATTTTTTCGTATATTTTCTCTCACTATCCAATTCCTTAAACACACTCCATTCACATAACGTAAACAACCCAACTTTTTTCCACACACCATGCACAACTCTCCCAAACCAACATAAAACCAAACGTGCCAAACCTTCATGCATATCATTGAACTCCCTTGACTCTTCGACCCCTCACTCATTTCGCACTTATTATCTTCTTGCTCCAGCTTCTGTCTTCCCCCCTTTCCTCGTCTCCTCTTCTCATTCTAATTCCTCCTCCTCTCCTGCACCCTTTCCCACTTCTTCCTTAACCATTTCTCTCCTAATCCTTTCCCACCTTTTTCTTCCCCTTCCGCTCCACATTCCATCCCTTCTCCCATTGACCATCACCTTGTGATAACCAATCCACTCTCTGTCTGCTAAACACCAACTTCAGAAACAGCACAAATACATTAGCCCAATTTCATTAAATCATCCAGTCAAATCAATCAGACATCATACTGGGCACTGAGATATAGCTGACTCCTGACATTGACCTTACCGAATTTCCTCCCCCCCCATAGCGTGACTGTCACACTTAAAGACCACTTGACCAATGCTAAGGTAGTGGTGTTCACATCGCCACCAAACCAGGTTCCCCTTCCCCCCTTAGACTTTCACATGTAAAGATCACTTGACCGACGTTGGCAAAGGTGGCGGTGTTCTCATCATTACCAAACCAGGTCTCGTCTAATTGAGAACAGAGCTAAACACAGACTGACATCACCTGAATCCTACTCGTAGCTCCCATTATCACCCACAAAAACAAATGCGAACTACAAGACAGTTTAATTGACATCATAAATACTCATTCACTTTCGCAAACAGTACTCACTCCAACACAAGCACAAAACATAATACATCCTGATGGTGCACACCAGTTCACATATTCTGGATATATTTCTCACCAATAATGTTCTAAACAAATCAGGTACCAAGGTTATCCCACAACTAAGTGATCATGACACTGTTTTCGTTGAAACAGACCTGAGACTAACTAGATAAAAACAAAACCTACTTTCTTGACATAGACGCAATCATGTGGGACATCACGAACTACAGAAAGACTTCTTTCAAGCAGTTCCCTACTCAAGAGCCTTGATTTCTAACAGAGATACCCTTAAACACACCATAGTCAGATCCATGGAAAAAAAACTTACCACAAAAAGCACCTTAATGCAGACATACACTTCCTTAATTCTCCAAGAATCTATAGAGTCAACATACAACAGGCAGCATACAACATAGCCTTGAAAGACATCAATAACTTTCTTGTGATCGACCCCAAACACATAACACGTTTACTCAACATATTTCCAATAGTGTTTTACAGATGAAGACGTCAATACATCCCACATTTCTTACAATCTAAACTCACCACTTGACATGTTGACTGACCGCATACAGAAACTACTAAAGACACTGTACGGTTTTTACAAAATCCCTCCCTTAGTCCTAAAATTCTACACCTCTATCCTTCCTCCCATCATTCAATCATCACCTAATCATTACCATAAGCATTCTACCTAAAAACTGGCTTTGCGCAAATATCACCCCGTTCTCATGACAAAACAGACACGAGAAATTATTGCCCCATATCTCTCACATCAAATGTTTCTTAGATTTTTGAGTGCAAAATAAAGAAGCATGCCATGAAGCACTTTGTTGTTCACATCTTACAGACTTACAATAGGGTTTATGGAGCAAACAATTATGTGAGATATAACTACAGCCCATCATAACACTGCTAAGTAGTTAGACGTAACACTAAACAAGTTGATGTCATAAAGCTTGGCTTTGCCGAAACCTTTTACAATATCCCCACAGAAGATTGACACACAAATTATGGTATTACAGGATCGCAGGACTAATTCTTCACTGGATCACCATCTTTCTGATATGCAGGATTCAATACGTCGTATGTGACTGCGCATATCTGTCCCAGTCGCTTCTGGTATTCCACAAAGCACAGTTCTTAGTCATCTTTTCATTTTATCCATTAATGACCTTCCACTATCCACACCCAACACTTCCGCTCAACCTTTTGCTGATAATGAAATTTTATTATGCCTACCAATACTGAAGACAACCGCAGACCCCTTCAACATGACATAAACGTTATCGAACGGTGGGAAAAGTTATGGGGTATGACTCAAAGACCAGATACACTTACTTTGCAAATCTTACGAATACTTTGAAGTATAAATCACACAATACCTTACCTTTAACACATTGAAATCATCAGAAAGTAAACAAAACACTGGGGTTCCTGAGGAGAAACACATGGTTTACAACTCACTTGTATGCCCAGCACATATGTAGGCAGACCCTGTAAGTCTGCCGGGTCCGACTTCCGTCAACTCCCTGACCCCAGTGGGTACTGATAGTCTGTATGCTGCAGTGTAATGCCAAGTCTTGCCGGATGTTACCTGAAGAACAAATGGGATCCACATCCCTTACACCGGTTATGGCCTGTTAAAAAGTATAATGAAAATTAATAACTAAGAAGAACATGCCTCACGGTAAGGGGACATTGCAACTAAATACCCTTCTCAAACCCAGTCAGCTGTGAGGAGTGTTGCCACTGACTATCAAAGGGTTTTCATTAAAACATGGTATTCATCCACTTCAATGAAAGCTTCCTTCTTGCATTGATCTTCATCCTTCGTGCATCTAGTGGATCAATTTCTGGCCCTGTCTCTAGTGCACCCAGTTTCTTGGTGTCCCTGGATTCAGAGGGACATGATTAGCTTCAAACTCCCAATCTTTTTTATATTCCCTCAGCACAATTATGGCACTAATAATTGTCCGTGGGGCCTCAATTCCTAATATTGTCTTGATACGAGGCCCTAGCCATATTATCTCCGAAACAGTATTTGAACACATTATGAAGCTTCATCAATCCTGAGCTTTGAAAACAACTAGCGATGGTTTTGCTTTCATCTATTTCCGTGTTTTTTTTTTTTTTTTTTTTTTTTTATTGCCGAAATGTCACGGAAACATTCTTTTCATCATTTTATATGAATATTGTATCAAGAAAAATACAATACACACTGATATGAAGACACACATTATATATTTATATATGTATATATATATATAGATAGATAGATAGATATAGATATATCTAAATGTATATAAATATATATTTCTGTATATATATATAAATATATATATTTATAAATATATATGTAGAAAAACTATGAATGATAATTAATATCTTCACAATACAAGAGATGTATTTGACCGGTTTCGATTATATCTTCGTCATGTATTTCGGACGAAGATATAATCGAAACCGGTCAAATACATCTCTTGTATTGTGAAGATGTTCATTCTCATTCATACCTTTTCTACATTTGTCAACATGAATGCGGTTCACATATATATATATATATATATATATATATATATATAATATACATATATATATAAATATATATATAATATATATATATATATATGATATGTATAATATATATATATATATATATATATATATATATATATATATATGTATATGTATATATGTGTATATAATATATACATATATATATATATGTATAAATATACATATATATATACACATGTATATATATATATATATATATATATATATATATATATATATATATAATATGTATATAATATATAGATAATAAATAGATAATATATATGTATATATAAGATATAATATATGTATATATATTTATATGCATATCCACACACACACATATATATATATATATATATATATATATATATATATATATATATATATTTATTTATATGCTTATCTACACATGTATATATATATATATATATATATATATATATATATATATATATATGTATATATATGTGTGTGTGTATGTATATATACATATATATATATTTGTATATATATATATATATATATATATATATATATATATATATACATAATATTCATATGCACGCAGACATGTGTGTGTATATAGGTGTATATATATTTATATATATATATATATATATATATATATGTATATATATATATATATATATATATATTATACACACACACACACACACACACACACACACACACACACACACACACACACACACACACACACACACACACACACACACACACATACACACACACACACACACGCACATATATACGTATATATATATGTATATACAGTTATATATATGTATATATATGAAAGCACACACGCATACATAATGTTACTTAGAACATTTTTACCCAAAACTTATCCTTATTCCCTCTCTGTGGCCAGACTGTTTCGAATGTTGCTGGAATTTCCTGGATGATCGCTCACAGCTGTTCTTATTCATCTTCTGAGTAAAGAAAATAAATAGATAAATAAATAAAAAAATAAATTGTAAAACTACAACAAAAATACTGATCGTAGAATAGTCTTGATCCCCTGATCTGCAATGTTTGCCCTTTTTAATGAAACTGTTATATTCACAAATATAATTACGGATTAGTCAGTTGCAACACTCCACACAGCTGACTGGGTTTGAGAAGGGTATTTAGTTGCAATGTCCTTTTACCGTGAGGCATGTTCTTCTTAGTTATTAATTTTCATTATACTTTTTAACAGGCCATAACCAGTGTGAGAGCTGTGGATTTTATTGTATTTTGCAACACAGCAATCTAACACATGACAATAAGCGAGCCAATCTTTTCAATGTCTTTTTAACAAGATAACTCCGAAATCATGATTAATACAGTAATTATCTTAATGTAGAATTAAGGGGATACAAGGATTCTAAAGAATTACTGACTTATAATCCTGCTATCAGTTATCTACAAACTAAGCACAAAAGTCATCGCAACTTGCATCTTTGACATACTGGACATAGAACAGACAAGCTTAGGAAGTGGATTTCCAACAACAAACCATATGGATATAGGAAATCCCTGCATATAAGATTAGTCCATTATAAATATACTTTCTACTCCGTGCAAATAACATTAGCACTAGAAGTTGTTCGAGAGCAGAGAGTAGATGTTCTTTTCTAAAATACTGGAAGATAGATACGAAGACAGCGACCATGAAGCTGCTTACAGAAACCAAAAAAAGTGTTAGGCAGTGCAACACCAATTTTTTTTTTTACATCTTACCTTAAGTAAATAATTAAAAAAACTAAAATGTAGGTGAAAGGGTATTGCAATATTGGAGGAGAATTTAAACACTTAGATTTGCAAATTACAATGTTCTTATCAGCAAAATGAAGAAGAGAAAGACTAAAGTCATGCTCTACAGTTGACTTCATTTCGAATAAACATATGAATCTTTAGAGGTAGCAGTAGTGGAGTAGTATATATACACCTAGGACAATCATACAGACAAATACAAAAACACGATGAATTAGGCTACACTGGAGCACCTTTTGCAGACAGGAATTAAGATGTTTCTCGCCAGTATATTTAATGTGAAAACCAATGCATCTTCCCCATTATGAAACATGAATTGAGACCCGGATATTAGAGAGTTATCTAGTAAGTTCTCAGAGAGGAATGTAAAGATTGGTGATAAAAGCAATCTAAGAGATAGCATGAGGGCAACAGGTATAACCAGGAGCATTAATGAGAAGAAATAGCTATGGACAGGTCACATATATCAGAGGCAGAACGACAGGTGGATAAAGAAACTAACAGGCTGAGATAGAGCTAACACAAAGAGCCAAGGGCCAGACGAATCAAGATGTCGGGAGCCACAATTGGAATTGAGAGCCCAATGTCTAAAAGACTAGAAGAATGTTACAGATTGATGATTATGTGTGTGTGATGCTTGTGGGGGAAAGCCCCAGGGAGCCCTGCAGGCGGATTATGGCAGCTGAGAGTTGAGGTGGCTGCTCTCTCGGAGGTGAGAAGACCTGGCAGCGGCACGATTAGTGTGAGTGGCTACACTTACTACTGGTCGGGCCGCAGCGATGGCCACCACCTCCAGGGAGTAGCCATAGCCATCTTCAGCAGACTTCAACCCTCGGTAGTTGAGGTCACTCCAGTCGATGAGCGTATTATGGTACTGAGACTGAAGCTTTCATTTGGCTTCATGTCTCTTTTTGCTGTATATGCTCCTATAGATGTATATAAACTTGAGGTGAAAGAGATGTTTTATGCCAAACTTGCATCTATGGCAGACAGATGTCCTCGGCGAGATATTCGTATTGTTCTGGGCGACTTCAATGCGGTATCCGGATCTCTGTCGGTCCTCATGGCTCAGGAGCTGATGCTGGCAGCGAGAATAGCCTCCTTTTCCATGACTTTGCTAGGTCCCAGAAATTGAGGATTTCTGGCTCCTGGTATCAGCGTTCTGACCCGCATCGTTGGACTTGGTACAGCGATACGGGTAGTATGGCCAAGGAGATCGACCACATCCTCGTTAGCACTCAGTGGAGGATCCTCCAGAACTGCAGGGTGTATCGAAGTGCCGAGTTCTGTGGAACTGATCATAGATTAGTTGTGGCTACTCTCCGGGTCCACTTTAGAACCCCCTGTCGCCCAAATGAACACCTTAGGGTGTTTCATTTGGACAGATTGAGGGAGGACGAGAGTTCCTGGGGGTTTGCCGAGGCTATCTCTGGTCGTCTCACAGCACTCGAGGGCCTGACAGACCCTGTTCTTATGAGGGATACCTTCAAGCGTGAAATGCTTGATGCAGCTCATGAATCCATTGGTGAATGCCCAAGAGCAAGACAGAATTCCATCTTGCAGGAGACATTGGAAGCCACAGATGCTTGTCGTGCGGCTCGATTGTCAGGGGATCGCAACTTGCACCATTCTCTGGTGCGCAGGACTAGATGACTGTTGAGAAGGGATAAGGAAAAGTTTATCAATCTTGCAGAGGAGGTCGAAAGCCATTTCTTAGTAAATGATCTTCATCCTGCCTACCAAGCCCTGAGAAAGCTGAACTCCAGGCCCTCCTCACAGACGACTGCAGTTCGCTCAGCAAGTGGCCAGATAATCTCAGATCCCGATGGGGTGTGTGTGCATTGGGCTGAGTAAGGTTGATCCAGCAACAGTTAACATGGCTGCGGGTAATGTTGAGATTCCTTTGCCAGACCCACCCATCAACGATACGTATCAGAGACCACCTGTTGTGGCACCAAAGGCTGGAGCAATCTGGATTCACTCCTGGTAAGTCCAGAAAGGAATGCATCCTGGCGCTTCGAGTCATTGTAGAGCGCCGTCGTCAGTTCGGACGTGGGGTGCTCGCAGCCTACATCGACCTCAAGAAGGCGTTTGACACGGTGCATCGCGAATCACTCTGGGAGATCATGAGGCTAAGAGGAATTCTAACAAGGATTATTGGACTAATAGCAAACCTGTATACAGGCAATGAAAGTGCTGTAAAGTGTGGTGTGGGCCTGTCGAGCTTCTTCCCAGTTAGTTCAGGTGTGAGGCAAGGCTGTGTTCTTGAACCAACACTTTTCAACACTTGCATGGATTGGATACTGGGTAGAGCTACTGTCCAAAGTCACTGTGGAGAACTCTGGGCAATATCATGGTTACAGACCTTGACTTTGCTAATGATGTTGCCATTCTCTCTGAATCTCTGGAAACCCAAGTGGCGGCTCTTGATGCATTTAGCAATGAAGCAAAGCCCCTGGGGCTGGAGGTCTCC
>NC_061830.1:16366457-16368957 GCF_019202785.1 Penaeus chinensis
CACACACACACACACACACACACACACACACACACACACACACACACACACACACACACACACACACATCGTAGCGTTTCAAACTCTTCTAGAGTTCTTCTTCAGGCAATAATAAAATGAATGCACAAAAAGAGTTTTGATAAGATTATACGGTGGCAGAGAGACAATACGAACAAGAGCTGAATCAGGGCTCAGGAGGAGGGTGAAGCTCGAAGAGTCTAGGGAAGACTTTACTTACTAATGACGAAGTAAGGTCATCGAAGCCCCGTTAACTAGCACTCAAGTTGGAATTAGACCAATTTCTTAGTAATGCTTCTAGCATTTTTCTTTCATGAGAATTCGCGTCTTTCTAGTTAAGCTGCTGATTTCCATCGCGTAAATGAATGAAACACGCATTAAAACGTATTTATTTATTTTTCGAAAGCTATACCGGTTTCGCCTATGTAAAACTAATGGCAATACTCACACGGAATAGTATACATGTCTAGAGAAGCATGAAGAGCACAGTTGGCCGGATTGTATTTCGCCAATGTATTACGCAACGTGTTCAGCTCCTTTAAACATATGGCGTATTTCACCGAGATTGTACGGAATAAATGATAGATTACCGGCACTGTCTTCTTACGTATTCCAGGAACGAATGTAAAATTTCTGTTTCGCAGATGAATGTACCTGATTAAAGCAAACACAGGAATATACAAATCTGGAAATTGTTTCAATAATTATATATATATATATATATTTATACATATTTATTATATATATAAACATACATATATATATACATATATATATATATATATATATACATATACACACAAACACTCGCACACACATTTATATATGCGTGTGTTATATATATATATATATATATATATATATATATATATATATATATATATATATACACATATATATACATATATATATATATATATATATATATACATATATATATATATATATATATATATATATATATATATAATTTTTGAAACGTTACCCCCACACACACATACACAAATATATGAGTATATACATATATATATAGATAGATATAAAGATGTGTGTGTGTGTGTGTGTGTGTGTGTGTGTGTGTATGTTTGCGCGTGCGCGTGCTTCGGTGTGTTTGCGTGTGCGTGTATGTACGTACACGTACACAGACAAACAAATAAAGAAGCAAAAAAACACACACATAAACATATAAACAAACAAACACAAGCACACAAACCCGTATGCAATATCTATTCGTACATTTATATACATGAGAAAGAAACAGGTGCAGTTAATAGGAATTATAACAGTGAAACGAGTACATCTATAAAAAAGTGTTGTACAATAACAGTTTAATTCGTTATGAGTCCTTTACGCAAGATCACAAACACAGAAGCGTTACCTACAGTGCGAATCTTTTACACAGAATCATAAAATACTTAATGTCCACAGAGTTTTCCTACTTTAGGGTTATGCTTAGGGTTTAGAAGAACATTCAGTTAAAAGCAATTTAACAACAAAAATAAACAGAAAGTATCTTCTACTGGACATAGTTTCAAGTTCAAAGTTCAAAGAGCAATTATAATACTAAGAGGCATCGGTATTTCTGCGACGTGTGTTTGGAAGCAATGTACTGAAACTGGTTTTCTTGAAACGTGGAATATTTTGAGGCATGTACAGATCAGTGTCTAGACTGATACCGAATGAAAATGTTCTTTCTTCCAAGTCCGATGGGGGAGCCGTTAAATGACATTATGCCAACTTATTAGCCTTTACAGAGTTCTTGATTCCTATCTTTTCTTTGACATTTACATAAACTATTAAGCTAATGATGATAACTTGATGGAGTAAATTTTAATTTCCAATAACCCACATATACAGATTAGATTGATAAATTAATGATTTTTAAGCTGATGCTGTATAATATTGATAATTCCCAAATGAATGATGATAATGAATCCTTTGAATAATAATTTTATCAAAATATGTCGTTATGCTACCTATGTCTTTTTTTTTTCTTTTCTTTTCTTTCATTTTTTTGTTTAATCTTCGATGTCTTATTACATACTCTTTTTCTTCTTCGCAAGAAGTGTTAATGTTCTAAGTGTTCTATTTCTCTCCCTGCAATAACAGCCCTTCTTATGTTGATGAAAGTCCTTTCAGCGACCTTCTTGTGGAAAATCCCTTAGTCCTGTCTCTCCCTATTGTTTTCCTCGCCCTACCCGTCCCGCTCCATCTTTTCCTCGTCAAATCTCCAGCGACAAACTTTACCCGACCCTTAACAAGCTTTCTCGTATCACACGTCCGCCATCAGCTTCCCATCAGTCACGGCTGCCATAAACTGTTTATCTCCCTCTAAAGGTTCGAATCTCTTCCTCATAACCCCCGTCCCTTTCCCTGGCTAAAACCGAGGATTATTCATTTTTTCCCTTTTAATCTCATGTATTTTGGAATTGGGGAGAGGATGACGGCCTGATGCATCATTATTTCTGTACTGATGATATTG
>NC_061830.1:16378957-16416457 GCF_019202785.1 Penaeus chinensis
CGCATCTCCGCACGCTGCGCCAACAAGGCGCTCCAACACCACCGGCAGCAGTGATTCGGGCGTCACGGGAATGTCTTCGGCTTCTTCGCCAGGTCCCCTGCGAGAATTCGTCATAGGAGGCATTTCGTATTACAATCTATGCGCAGAAAAGGAAAACTAAACAAAGAAGCAACCGTACATGCTTAAACAAGACGCTAAACAAACTATAACTACCCAAAGAAGATTCACTTAGCAACACTTACAACGAACAATGTTCACTGCGAGACCACGTTAAAATCGATACATCACAGCAGCAACACGAATAAACGACTAATAACCGCATTAAACAATCATGAAAAGCATCACCAATACAAAATAATAATCAAGTGAACGCAAATAAACAACCATACAGATATAGCTCACGTAATTTGCAAACAACCAAAAGCAAACAAGAAAAACTGTTACAGTAATGACATATATTTATGTAAACACATTGATTGAAATAAATGGGATCTGTATTAGGCCTGCTCTTAATGACAAACAACTGCAAGTATAATTCTCACAAAAAATAAACCGCTCTGGATACTGCGAACTTAAATCACAAGACAAAGAAAAACCGATCTTACGAATGTAGTGTCTCACTAACAAGGGCGCTCAGCTTGTACGTAGTTAAAACAAGGTTAATTTCTCAAAGGGTGACCTGTGGTAGCGCAAGCATCACCGATTAACTGTGGCAAAATAGTTATGCTAACTACTTTATTCAAAACTTTAGTACAAGTTAGATTATTGTTTAAATCATGGTGGTTAGGAGGGATATTCCTAAGGCATATAATAAAAATATATACATTTAAAACATACACTTTATTTAAATAGAAATACTAAAACACGAAGTAAAAACAAAAAAAAAACAAAAAAAAATCGATCACGTTACTATAAAACTCGTGAATAACAGCAAGGTATCCAGCCTAAACCCTTGATTTCTGAATCCTAAAAATCCTCACTTGTGCTTAACTTAGGCGACCGAAAGTTGAGGTGGGCCGATTCACAGCTGGGTTTTTGTCTTCACAAACAACTAGTTTCAGTAATAAGCAGAGTCCAGAGCGGCGCTTTCTAAATAATAGTAGGCTGCAGATTCCCCTGTGAAAAACTAGCGCTGGCTATTTACGTGGGTGTGGGGATTGTGGATACTTAAAATGAGAATTAGGGGATGCGCACTGGACATTTTAAATACGATCTGACATACTTTAGATCGGAATTTTGAATCTAAATCGTGGACAGATCAATGGAAATAAAGTAGAATTGAATAAAATAAGGGGGTTTCGACATCTCTTCTGTTTGTGTATACGGCACCAGGCATCCTTTAAATCTCGGTAGCGCCAAACGTTCGGATGACGCTCGGATGCTCATCATTTGACGTGGAGGCTGCAATCCAGATCACTACAAATGCACTTCTGCAAACGTTGATATTAGCTTATAAGTCCTGAGTCAAACTGAGGGTCATGTGATTTTAACCATGTCAGAACAGGTCTTTTTACATTTTCAACCATTGGAAAATTGGTATCTTTCAATGACCTTTTTAAGTTTGGAAACAAAAAGAAGTCGGATGGGGCTAAATCGGGGCTGTAAGGTGGATGTCGGCCGATTTCTCTCGTCTGCCGAGCGCCGTGAGCGGGTGCATTATCGTGGTGGAATAGAACGTATTGATGCAGCTTCCAGGGCGTTTTTCTGAGATTTTTTTTTTTTGACCGTTTTCTCAAAACGCGTTCACAATAAGCATGTGTAATTGTTTACTTGGTCTCGAGGAAGCCAACCAGAAAAATCCCCTCTGCATCCCATAAGACAGTGGCCATGACAACTCTTAAACGCTCAGATTTTCCTTTGGCTGGTTCACCCCTGGGCATCCACTGCTTTGACTGAATCACAATTCTCTGCAGAAAAGCTTCAGAGTCCTCATCCCACTTGTTAAAAATTTCCATTGAAAGGCCTACCCTTGTTTGCTGCTGATCTGGGTGCAACAGCCTAGGGACCCATCGAGTGGAGAGCTTGCTTAGCCCCAAACTCTCCATCAGAAGTGTCTGTGCAGAACCCACAGAGATGTTGAGTGAGTTAGCTACTGATTCAGTGGTTATTCGTCTATCCTTTTTAATCATGACATGAACAGTATACATTTTTTCCTCAAATACTGACGTTGATAGCCTGCCACAGCGGGGCTCATCTTCAATTTCGTTTCTTCCACTTCTGAACGGACTTGTCCATTTGTAGGTTGTTGATATCTTTGGAGCATTGTATTAATGAATTGCTTATTCCCACAATGGAGTTTTACCATGAATTTTATGTTTGTTCTGGCCTCGAATTTGGTGGATTCCACGTTTATTGAATGGTGCCAGACAACCAACTGGTGGTGATGCATTTGAGGGTTCCTGTTTGAACACGTTTTAACATGCTGGTACAAGAATGTTCAGGAGCATTGAAATCAAAATCCTTCCTTGTGAATTTTTTGTTATGGGCTTTTTCAACGATTTTTTTAAATCCCTGTATTTGTGTATGTGTGTGTGTGTGCGCGTGTGTAAATGTATATATATATAATATATATATCTATACACATATATGTGTGTATGTATACACATAAACACACACAATATATATATATAGATAGATAGATATAGAAATAGATATATGTATGCGTATATATATGTATATGTATATCTTTATATATAAATAAATTATATACATATATATGTATGTATGTATATATATTTATATGTATATCTTTATATATGAATAAATATATATATATATATACGCATGTATATATGTACATAATGTGTGTATTTATATATGTATATATACACATTTATATACATATATATATACATATACACACACACACACACATATATATATAAACACACAAATATATACACATATGTATATATACACACCAATATATATATATATATATATATACATATACATATACATATATATAAAGACATATACATGCACAAATATACATATATAATTATATATATATATAGAGAGAGACATAATATATATGCATATGTATATATACATATATATATGTGTGTGTACACACATACACAAATATATATGTATATATATGCATGTATGTATGTATAGATATGAATTTATATATGTATATAATGTGTGTATATACACATTTAAATATATATATACACAAAAAATATACATATACACATATACATACACAAATATATATATACATATATACACACAAATATTATATATATATATATATATATACACATATATACACATACACATATATGTACACACAAATATTATATGTATATAAATATGTATATATGGGGGACGTCGTCGAGTTGCAAATACGTCAGTATGACGAGGACAAGGTCGTAATAAGAGCTATCAGTGCTATGGGAAACAGGGTAGTTAGGTGGCTAGAGGACCTGTTGTCTGGGTTAGTTTGGGAATTTCCAAGTCTTTTCTCTTTGATGACGAACCACTCGTGATCTCTGGTCAGTTTTTCCATGGGATATTGGCAAAAGGACTACCTATTTATTCGATCCGAAGGATGCTCCTGTGTCCTTCAAGCATATTGTAAACCAGGTTCAAACTGGATTAATAGGGAGGTAATTATTATTCCAAGGGAGCAGGATGTTCTTTTGTATACTGATCTGATGCATGAGACGACTTGGCCTGGGATTTCTTCTGAATAGCTGATTATGTATCTGGCACTCCCCCTGCCAGGTTTGGAGTTGGATGTCTTTGGTGTCCATAGTTTCCTGAGACCTGTCAAACTTCTTCCTTTATACAACAAAGATATTTATCTCGTATATGTTTGTTTCAGTATCCTGGGACATGTTTATGGAAATGGATTCCATGGATTCATGCAATATGATTATGGCTGGTCTGTATGTGCCCAAGTCTGCTGGACTTCATCATCAAAGGCACATTCGGTCATACTATTTGGTAGCCATTTTCAAGGAAGACAAGATATCTGCGATGAAGTGGTGACGGACCACGATGCACTGATTGTGGTATGGCAGGGGACTCGATGGATCTACAGTGTGCTTTACCCCGTCAAGGCCTCTGTTTCCTGTCTGGACCTAACTGTGGCAGGGGTCATGAAACCTAGGGAGACGATGAAGAGTGAAGGAGTCGCAGGATTTCTTAATTCCAACAATATCTGCCTGGCACTGGGGGGAGTAAGTAGCACGGCCATCCCAACCCAACCCTGCGAGTGGGGGTACAGACGCCACTGAATTGTGCAATAAGGTTGCGCAGCCGGAGGAGGTGAACGTGATGATGCCCTCACAGCGGGTATCTCAGGCCTCAAAGCTGCCATACTCTGAATTAAAGACCATGCTCCCCCTCCCTCCCTGGGCATAATCAAATTCATATCGAATATGTGTAGTATTAAGCCTAGGTTGAATGACCTAGAGTTTTACATCCTTAAATATAATATTGATGCTGCTGCTAAGGAATTTCAGGAATATTCATATCTAAATACAGCCATGGGTGGATTGATGTCATATGTGAATGTAATACTGCCGCATAAATTAGTTTAAGAATCCGAGAGCAATTATGTTTCATTTCATAATTTAGAAATTCAGACTGCCTCGAAATAAAAAGGGGCCCTGGGCCTCCCATGCACCTAGATATATCAATGACCCAATACTGGCCAAGAAACATAAATGGGTTCAGGAGCTTGCTAACTGTTATAAGGATAGTATGGTGTCAGATAATCTTCTGCAGTTTCTTTAAGCCAACAAGGAATTCAGAGAATTAAAAACTCAGATTCATCACCATCATCAAGGGGCTAACGCCGACGGGGCGCATGGCCGCATCTACCCTTCGCTTCCAGACACAAGGGTCCCTCATGGCGAGTCTCCAGGCAGGCCCTTGGCCCATCTCTAACTACTTACGGCAAGTCTCGTCAAGCTGCCCAAGCCATGACCTAGGTCGGCCCATGGGCCTCCTCGACCCAGGATTGGCTAGCAGAGGGACAACCTGATGGGCAGGGTCATCCACAGAGAAACGAGCTAGGTGCTCATGTAGCCTAAGTTGGCGATCCTGGATTATGCAAGTAACAGGACACACTTGTTAAAATAGGCATCAAGATCCAAGGCACTAAATGGCGTCCAGGTTTCGTTTCCACAGAGCAAAACTGGCTGTATCAAGGCCTTCAAGACATGTCGCTTGGTCCTTCTGCATAGTTACCGACATCTCCAAAGACTCTTGTTGATGGAGTTCATGGCTTCTTGGTCTGACAGCCCAGAGATATGGACTACACTACCAAGGTATGCAAAGCTCTATGACTTCAACATCCTCACCACAAGCAAGGATTCCCCTAACAGGGCCCCAATATCCTGAATCATGGTCTTGATGCAGGAGACCTCTAAGACTAAGGGCTTCGCCTTATTGCTAAATGCATCAAGAGCTGCCACCAGTAACTTCAGGGACTCAGATAGGATAGTAACATCAGCAAAGTCAAGGTCAGAGACCTTGATATTGTCTAGTGTTGCTCCAGGCTGACTTTGTGCAGTAGCTTTGCCCATTATCCAGTCCATGCAGGTGTTGAAATGTAATGGTGTAAGGACACACCTACCCCCAGCACATCCATATATTTTTGCAGCTACCGGTGAGTTATCTGGGGGGAAGAGGGCTGGCAGAGCCCACCTCCTCAAAACTCAGATTCATAGTAAACAATGGGAACAATTCTTGCAAAATGTCTATAGACAAACTTCTGTAGCTGATACATGGGGAAAAAATAATAGTCTGACAGGTAAATCTCTCTCAACACCGCAGTTTCACAGTCCACAAGAACAGGGTAATATGCTACTAGAGCAGTGGGCCGGGAATTTTCTGTTAAACTCACTTCCACAAGGGGTCAAAGATCAATGAAACAAGTCGAAAATAGATAAAAAAAAAATTGTATAATGGCAGCACCCCTCCGAGTTTGGCGTAATAACCGAATGGGGATAGAATAATGCCCCTCTGAAAGTTAACATAACCGAACCCTGTCGAGGATGGCATTACATACTCTGGTACCAGTCAACCCACTTTTACACCTGTATAGACTCAGCCTATCAAGAGGAATCCTCCCAAGCTCCTGGACTAAAAGCTTAATCATTCCTAAACCTAAACCCAATACTGTCAAATACAGGCCCATTTCCTTGACCTCCTGTCTGCGCAAAGTAATTGAGAGAATAATTCAGAACAGACTTATGTATCGCATAAATACTAGGGTATCTCCCAGACTGTATGGATTTCTCCCAGGATGTAGCAGCCAGTACTGTTTTGCAGAGTACTTAACTTGCAAATCATATTTCTTGATCTTCCATCTGCCTTTGACATTACAAACAGAAATTATCCTTGAGCAACTAGCTAGCTTAGGTATTCAGGGAAAACTGTTATCATGGATTCAAAGTATCTATCGAATCGATCAGCTCAGGTTCTCTTCAGGGGCATTAAGAGTACCCATACAAAAGTATTTAAACTCGGCACACCTCAGGGAGGCGTACTTAGTCCCAGGTTGTTTAATATACTAATGCATAGATTAATAGGCGAAACACCACTTGAGGGCAATGACTCCATTATTTGCTGTGCCGATGATATTTGCATTAAATCCTCATCCGAGGAGAGAATGCAAGAGATTCTAGATATACTTTCAGGAAGAGCTATTGAGTGTGGCTTGATAATCTCGAATGAAAAAGACCAAAGCACTTAACTCGAAGACAGAGATAGACCTTTGCCACCAGTACAGATACCTTGGGGTATATTTTCAACGATGCAGAGTTCATCAGAAATCTGGAGAAAAGAAGCCACTTAGGACACTAATAATGACATGGTAATAATGACAATATTGTGGGACTCTTTTACTTGTCATACATACGGTCAGCTATAGATTACCATGCATTGCACTCAGTTTTGTTCAAGGAATCAAAGTCCACTAGTTTAGAAATTGTACAAAATGAGGCCATGAGGACATGAGGATCATTCTAGAACAACAATGATTGTATGTGAACAGAACTTAATTTACCTTCTGTTTACGATAGATTATTATACCTAAATATCACATTTAGTGTCAAATCAATTAGAGAACCCCTCCGTTGTACAGTTCCAAAGACAACTAAAACATAGAATAGAGGAGCTAACTTTAAATGATAAGACCGATTCATACTCAAATCCACGGGTACAAGTAACATGTTAATACTCGGCTGAACATAACCATAACTAAGACCCTACATGGACGTTCTGTTCCACCATGGAAAATATCAGACCCAAATGTTTACATGACTGCCCCCGAAGTATATACATGCTACACTGACGGATCCTTGCAGTCTGGGAGCACAGCAGGAGACGCTTTTGTAATTTACATTTATTTATGAGACATTTATTGATAGATTTTAAGGTCTTAGACATTTGAACATTTCAATCCAACAAAGTATTCACCGTTAATGACCTTAGCTGTTGACGCATTTCACAGAGTGCTCTCCAGGCTCTGGACACTAGACAAAGGTGCAGCAAATCTTGCAGATGGCAGAATAAACGTGTATCCTGCAAAAGAACAAGGCCATGAAATCGTTTTGTGTGAATTCCATCGCATGTTAGAATCCCTAGGCACGATCATGCTGATCACCAAGCAAAGTCTGCATGTGACAAGCTAGGACTTTATACATCATTAAAACTTCCTTCAAAGAGGACTTGACTGAGTTGATTAATTCTGAACGCCCTGAAAGCAGTAGCATAAAGCACTATGACCAATATATGTAAGATTCATTCATATATGGTTTATACAAATCAAGAACAAGACAGTGTGATATTGTTACCGCAAGAATCAGGCTTGGATATAGACTGTATTGGCAGGTCAGTACAGTTTGTAATGTCGAAGAAACAAATTGTAAACTGTGTAATGAAGAATATAAGTGAACACTTGTACATTATATCTTAGAGTGCCATGTGTTATAGCCTTTCAGACCACCTAGCATGAAGTACGGAGAACTATGTAACCATTTCATATCATCTGATATTTTAGAAGATATACTTAGGTTGTATCCTAAATTTAGAAAGTAGTGTTACAGGATTGCATAACAAATGTAGTAATGCCTTTCCACGGCCAATCTGTACGCCGGCGTGGCAGATGTATAGATAAAGGAATATAATTGTTCCCTTTCTTTAACTGATATAGTACTTATCATAATAATGTTATAGCCTTAAATTCAAATGTAATACCATTACATAATGTTATGACATTATGTGTCAAATGTACCACAGCTTGCCCACGCCTGTGCAGTTAGCCAGGATGGTAAATAAAGGACTAAACTAAAAAATATATACAGAAGCACAAAACACACACATACACACATACAAAAAAAAAGAGAGAAAAAAACAACAACAACAACAGCGGACGTGGTTTTCTAACATTACACAATAAGTATATATGTTGCCAGATGCTTTCGGCCATATTGTATCCTTGTAACGTTAAAACAGTGTGATTTTATTGTAAATGTATTAACATAAATATGAAAACACTCGGTAATGAAAACTTTTGAGTTTTATAATACGATTTTCTTTATTGTAACTCAATATAACATGGGACTTGATATTCAAATATTTATACCAACCACATTTCAAATGAAGTGTTTTTCTGTTGACATCACGACTCACATGTAATGTTTGATAACTACCAAAACAAAGAAGTCATGGAAATTGGTTCTGGTGTGATGGCGCGGGAACAGGTATCTTGCAAAGTACTGGTAGATGCATGCTAGAACGCTAAACCCAACCCTTGATGTCCCTCCACAAACGTTTGATGATCTCTGGCGTTGTCGGGGATGAGGATAAGTCCTATATGTGAAGCTGAGACTCGCCCGGGCTATGCCCATTAGGGGAGCTTGGCCTGTGCCGACTAATGCCGACTCGCTAACGTGTGTCAGCTGGTGCTGGCTTGGCTGAGCTTAGTCCTTACCCACCGTGGTGCTCAGCCGCAGCAGTAACCTCCAGGCAACAATTGCAACTTCTCGCACCTGGGCGGGGCGCGAACCGCCGACCATTCGGTTTAGAGGCCGACACGTTACCACTGTACTAGCCCGGAGGCTTCGTTGTCGGGGTCAACAAAATTCTCCCTATGGTTTATCCATAGTGGGAATGTCCAAGATCCTGAAGCGTCCTGTATGCGCCTTAACTTTCGCTATAAATAATACTGCCTTCCCGGACGTACCGTTCGATGAATGCTATCAATGCAGCAGCAGTTCTGCCCTGTTCCTCAGGATCTACCAGCAGGACCACAAACTTCGTTGACTGCCGCTCTAACCCACCGACCACCCATACCTGACAAAGCATCCTCCCCCTGTGATACTTCCGCCTCACCAAGGTTTTCGTTAATCTCGACTTCCACCCCTGGCCCGCCGCCGATGGGTTATTGCTTCCTGAGCCAGAATTCCGTCACCTCTGAACTGCAAGAACTTCTCCAATCTACCGACGTCGCTGGTGAAAGGTGGTTCCACGTGTAGTGCAGGAAGTGATATGTGAACAAAAGCAGCTTCCACGGTAAAATTCTTGAGTTATCGAGAAATCAGCACGTATAGTCCCCGACACTAGAAAATATCTAACATACAGTTCCGTTCGGAACATTTTTTTATATGTAATTTGTTAGTATGATATCATATAGCAATATACCACAGTTATAAGTACATATTATATCACTTACATATCATACCTATAAAAGCACAAATTAATGAATATTTTACGCTAGGATGTTGCGATGGCGTCTTTATAACCATAACATGTACATATTTGATTCTATTGTCTTACTTGTTTATTAGATTTAGAAATTACCGTTTTCGTACATCCATTGACAATATTGAACATATCATTCAATTTTTTATTTATTATATTATACATAGAATAAGTAATTTTAAGTGTTGACTACACGCCATACATAACAATATTGACTGTAGTTACATTGACTATTTTAATTTATAATATAATGATGTTGCAATTATTTTTACATATATATATATTATTTTTATTATTTATCACATATATAGATATACTATAGATGAGGTCACGTTACGTTCATCACAGTAATCACAATACTGTAAATATTGTAAACTATACAATTGTGAAATACGCCTTAGCCTACAAATATACACTTTGTCATGTTCACGTATGTCAAAATCCATATATAAAAGCATTGTTACGTCCACAAATAAATTAATTCATTCCACACACAAAGCAACGGCCGAAAACGTATACGTAGCACTTTTTGAAAGTGAGCTTCGGTCACGTTAATTATTTGGTGTTGTTTATTCTTGTATGTGACAGGCCAATATTATAGTGATATATAATGTTAGTGTCCCTCTATCACTCTCATGTATTTATGCATGTATAAATATACATATACACATACACATATATGCATGCAGAAATACACACACATTTTATATATATATATATATATATATATATATATATATATATATATATATAGAGAGAGAGAGAGAGAAGAGAAGAGAAAGAGAAAGAGAAAGAGAAAGAGAAAGAGAAAGAGAAAGAGAAAGAGAACGAGAGAGAAAGAGAAAGAGAAAGAGAAAGAGAGAGGGAGAGGGAGATGGTGAGAGAGATAGGGAGAGGGAGAGGGAGAGAGAGGGAGAGATAAAGTTATTATTTATTGCTTTACTTTTTATTTTCTATTTATAATAGTATTACATCTAATATAATATATTTAATGTAAGAAAAAAGACAATATTGACGTATTAATATTTTCATATATTTAATATTAAAATTAGTGTACACAATATATTTCATATATAATAACAAAGCTGTATAGCTATGTCTTGTTGAAAATATAATTCATTAGGGTTCAATATAAATTATAAATATTGATGTGATTTGTTTAAATTATATAAAGTATTACTACATATAAACAGATCTTAAATTATCCCATAATAATCAAAGGGAAATGTAAACACATATAGAAATCAATACTTTTTTTTTTACAATTATATATATTTACAGAAGTATAAGAAATTAAATCGCTATTGTATGCGGATCTTATGAACCTTATTCGAATAATATACAGACAATGGATAATGCGTACGACATATTCAAACCACAAACACTATTTATTAGGTAACATACCTTACTTAGAGTAAAAGAAGTATAAAAGAAGGCATATTGATAAGCAACAATCAAGTATCGATTGCAATGTCATAAAACACAGATAAATAATAAAAAAATACCCCGCTTCCTTTACAAAGGTATCCATTTAAAAATAGCGGGTACCTGCGCTGTCCCTAGTGGCCTATATATGGTTAGCATCGCTAACTAACCATGTATCGTATCTCATCGCGAATCTCCGTTATTATCGATTTGCGCACCTTTTACCATAAATTAAAAATGTCTTAGTTTTTCGTCATGATAACCACTCCATACACTTATTTTACTGTTATCCTGACAGTCATGCACCAAAATTTTTCCACAAAAAATCTGGAAAAATGGAGAAAAAAATGTATAGAGAGAAAATAAAAACTGTAGACGCGAAAAGAAAATAGTGCCTACTTAAAATAATAAGAAAAGGAAATGAATTTTTAACAGAAAACTATTTTTTTTAGACGTTATTCGTATATATCCGTACAAGTATATTTGTTCGTGTTTATACATAATTTGCCAGGCGGACTTCAAGGTACACTTCAGTAATATATATATATATATATATATATATATATATATATATATATATATATATATATATGGTAAATTTGCAGATGGCGCCTAACACCGATTTTCCGATTTTAAACGAAATATTTTTCCAATAGTTTTCTTCGTGTTTCCAACGAATATAGCACTCATTTCCTTCGCAAACGAAGCACAGCTACGATATCGGTCCCTCTAGGTGGGGAGGGCATGATACATATCAGGAAAATTAGGGTGAATATTTCGAGACATATCGGTAATACACGGGAGAGTACAATATATCCACTCGCTTCCGGGTTATAAAGGGGGCTTCGCCCCCTTAAACCCCATTTTTTGGGGGGAGCTGCCGCCCCCTCCACCCCTCACCTGGTCTACAAAATCTGCACCTCGTAAGTTCCGGCAGGATAGAGGCCGGGCAAGCGACTTATACTGACGCGTTTTCGGGAGACATAGGGGGCTTCACCCCCTTAATCTTCCTTCTTTGAAGGGGCTGCCGCACCCCGCCTGGTCCATAAAATCTTCATCTCATATGTTCCGGCAGGAGAGAACCCAAACTCAGTAACAGTTTTACCCACACCTTACCTTAAGGATTAACTCCAGAGGGCCAGGCTTCGGGTCACTGGGATCGTCGGGGTCGTTGTTGGCGGGAATCGTGATCGCAATCCGACGTTCCTTATCGGACAGCGGAGGGTATAGTTTCGAACACTGGTGATGGACTACATCCGGCTTATACTGGTGGAGAAACAGGTATCGAGCAAGATATCGCTTGTTAAATTCTTGCCGATTACCAGGTCTCTTGCTCGTGTCTTTTACGTCTCGCTACAACAGCTCAGTGTTCTGGGTGTATATCTATGGGTTTTCGGGATCCACAAAGTATTCAGTGAGGTTTAAGGCGTGTGCTTACTTATAGTTCGGTATGCAGACCATTCGCCACTGATGATGACAGACCAGAGGAGAATATACTTCATTATAAGAGGTATGAGGGTTTCAGCATCGTGGTTCCTAGGGGGACAAGGAAAAGCTTCTTGCTTATGTACTCGATCCCGCCGAACACACATATCTGGCTCAGCAACCTTCCCCTCTCATATTTCCGTTTACCAAAGAGTGTCTCATCATTTTCTACGACAATTCCTGGTCCGCCTATGGGTTCACAGTTGTCTAGCCAGTACTCATTGACCTCGGAACAGAAGCTCCACTCGAACACACTAATGCGCTCGTCAATATGGAGACACTATAACGAGCTGATGACCCAGTGCCTGCTTAGCCAGTGATTAATGAACTACAGAATTTGATAAGGTTCAAATTTAGTTCCTGAAAGAAATGTCCCTTTGTAGTCGCCTACGGCAAAGCCACACTGATTTCTTCTTTTTGTTTTCGGTACTCTTTCCAGGCACCACAAGCCCATTGGTATCTGTCTTTTCTGTAGTGACACTGTGTCTTACAGTCTGGGCACAAACTGTAAGACACAGGTATCTGTGTTTCGTGGATTTTACACCTTCTTTATTACCGTTATTATCAATTTGCGAAGATATATATATATATATATATATATATATATGTATATATATACATACATATATATATATATATGTATATATATATATCCATATATATTATATATTTATATATACATACGAATTTATATATATACATATGATTATATATATACACACAAATACATGCGTGTATATATATATATATATATATATATATATATATATATATATACATATATATATACACACACACACACACACACACATACACACACACACACACACACACACATATATACATATATATATATATATATATATATATATATAGAGAGAGAGAGAGAGAGAGAGAGAGAGAGAGAGAAAGATCAATACACATGCATACATGCAATATCATATATATGTATACATATATATATATGTATATGTATGTATATATATATATGTATTTATATACCTATATATATATATATATATATATATATATATATATATATATATAAATATATATATATATATATGTACGCACGAGTATAAATACACTATTATACATACATATATATATATATATATATATATATATATATTCATTTACATATATATATATATATATATTTATATATATATATATATATATATATATATATATATATATATATATATATATATATATATATATATATATATATAGCTGGAGGAGCTCCAGCAGAGAACACGTATTTCCAATTTTCATTCTGTGGTATCTGTACACTTGACGGTAAGTAGTTAATAGGACTAACGACTATGGAAATTCCTAAATATGCGTAAGTATGATTTTTTCGCTGCGGAGGAAATACTTACTTCATATATAGACAATATATGTAAACAAAGAATCAAAGAAATCTGTGAGTTCAAAGGATTAAACATACAACAGACGCAATTTAGAGTCCACTTGGATTTACTTATTTGTTTATTATTATCATTATTGTACTGTTGTTGTTATTCTTATACAAATAAGAGGAAGTGGTTCTTTTAAGCTCAATGTTTCCACTATGAAACTCAGGCGGAAACCATATTACCCAACAAGTGGCGTCGACCCCTATTTTCTATTTCTTTTTTTTTTTTCTTTTTTAAGTTTTCAGGTAGCTAGGTTGGAAGAAATATAAACATCTGTATCTATTTACATATCTGTCTATCTGTCTATGTCTGTCTATCTATCTATCTGTCTTTCTAACTCTCTATCTATTAACAACAATAGTAACTGTAAAGACAATGACAATCTTTTGTTCTAAAAATCAGCAAATGTGATGAACAAGAGATCTGCCCAAGATATTAATCCTTGTCTGAGTCTCTGAAGGAACCTATGTTGGACCAGCATGCAAATGAGCAAAGTTTTACAAAATCTCTCGGCCAAGTTTCCTCTCTCGGAAAATGGAACATGGTTTGGGAGGCACAAGATCTAAATAAGTTTACTACATCGCCCCTCTAGTAGCTAAGGAAGACAGAAAAAAAGGAAGGCAAGAAGATCATGGAAATTGTTTTCAAAACTCGTAAAAGAAGAGAAATAAAAATAATACTTCATTAAATGCTAATGCCTTGTTACTTTCTCCGCCTTATAACATTGTATTTTAATACCGGCGTAATTATAAGTATTTGAAGTAAATATATAAAAATTTTGGTGCATACAAACTCACACACACACACACACACACACACACACACACACACACACACACATACATACACATACACACGTATGTATATGTGTATGTATGTGTGTGGTTGTGTGTATACATATGTATATATAAATATATGTTTGTGTGTGTTTGTATGTTATGCTATGCTTATGCATACATACATAAGTATACATATATACACACATATATGTATATATGTATGTATTTATACATATATATATACATAAATACAAACACACACACACACACACACACACGCACACACACACACACACACACACACACACACACACACACACACACACATATATATATATATATATGTAAATATATATATATATGTGTATGTTTGTGCCTGTACATATATTTATACATATACATATAAATACACACACACACACACATATATATATATATATATAAATATATTTATATATATACGCGCAGTATGGAATGTATTTAAATATATTTACATAAACATATAAACATTATATGTATATATCTATATCTATCTATGTATTTCTTTACACATAAACATATGCACACACACACACACACACACACACACACACACACACACACACACACACACACTAACATACACACACACACACGCACGCACACATATATATGTACAGTTGCGGAATTATATTTCAGTACGCATGCTGGGTCCCGCTTTTGTACATCTGGCAACCACCTTGATGTAAACATAGCGAAAATAATATCTTTATGAATGAGGCGAAAACCCTATGCTGTTTGTTACAAAGAGCGTGACTGGTTGAATAAAAAAAGCTAGTAAGTGTATTTATATTTATTTTTAGAAACGAAATAAGCTATTTAATTTCTTTTTCTTTTTTTCAAATAATTGGTTGCAAAACGTGCAGAATGAATTATCATTGGCTTTGGATGGAATATTTTTCAAATGCGACTTCTTGGAATTGTTTATCGAAATGGCAACACCTGTGGAGGTAAGGCGGTATTCCGCCTTTATTTGAACAGAACAATTAACAATGATATTTGCATATTTCTTGAATATAGGAAACGCCTCATACTTCAAACCTCTATGTGTGGCAGCCAAATCAATAAGAAATCTGCAAATTCACTGAAAAGTTAGCAAGGGCTACTCGAAGCTGCACCATCTAGTAGCAGCTGATCGAACTAATGAAGTGACTTTTCTTCTTACCGAAACAAAACACTTTTTCAAGAAACAGAAAACATGCTACGTTATATTCTCCATTCTATAATATTACATTAATGCAAAACCGCTTTGTCATTGAGTGTGTGCATCGTATGTGTGTGCGTGCGCGCAACCGTGTGTGTGTGTGTGTGTGTGTGTGTGTGTGTGTGTGTGTGTGTGTGTGTGTGTGTGTGCATACGTGTGTGTATGTGTAAGCTTGCCTGCGCGCGCGTGTGTGCGTATGCTTGTGTGCACAAGTATATACTTGATGAGTTACAAAAATATATGTATCATATGTATCATATGTAATACATATATTACATAACCTCTCTGCATGGTCTATAAGCCGTTGTATCTCATTCTCTACATTTTTCTGTCACATTCGTATTTCTCATTCTCTTGTTTGTCAGTTCATTTCTATAAACTGTATATACATAGGCATATATGTGTGTGAATATGTATATATGAATGTATCATTTAAAATTTACAAAGTTAAGGTTTTTATAGATTCCCTTTATATGTTTATGGAATAATTATTTTATCCATACGAAATGTCCGGAGCATGCAGTAAGCTAAACGCTTGTTTATTAACCCAGAACTACTAAATTGGCTACTACTATTTGGGTAATTTAAAGACTTCCGCAGAGGGGACAGAGAGCACGCCCTCCACGCCCTCCTTCTGGGAAATGTTTTTTTTTCCGCAAACAGAATACTAGCACTAAAGCAGCCATGAATTCCGAAGAGACAAAACGCCCTTTCCACGCCCTCCCTCGAGGATTCCAGCAGCGTTGGAACAGCGAAGCGCAGGCGGCTACGAGTTCTATGCTCTTCCTGGAGGAGATCGCGGTCCTGGAGCAGTAGAGGAGCTCGAAACGGTGCCAGTGCCACACGCGGAGAACCCGCTTCTCCCGCAGCATAGGAATTCCCGAGAGACAAAGGGCGCGGCCTCCGCCTCGTGGGCGTTTGTCTGAGCACCAGTGCCTCGTGACCAGCAGGCATCACATCCGGTACCAGTTTCCTCTAAGGAAGCGCACCCGAAAGGACGAGGGCGAGGCCAAGCCCATGAAGCAGAGGACGACTCCAGCCGAAGGGCAGGCTGTGCCAAGCCCTCGCTGCTGCACAGGCGACACGAGGCCATAGGACGAGGGCCAAGACGAGGAAAAGAACCTTGACGAGGTGGCCAAGGTCTTGGAGGCACTGCTGTGGGATCTCCCGGAGTCCCACTGAGGGAGAGGCTGGTGAAGGACGGAAGAGTCCTACTGACGGGGAGGCGAGGAGGACAAGGATCGGAGATTCGATGATTCAGCAGTTTTGATGTAGAGTATTGTACCCTAAGAATAATAAATAAATCAAATAAAAAACGAAACAAATATGTATGTATATCTATGTGTGTGTATGTGTGTCTGAGTTTGTGTATGTGTTTTTGCTTATGTATATCTGTGTTTGTGTGTCTTTGTTTATGTGTTTGTGCTTGTATGTGTGTGTTTATGTATGTGTTTATGCACTTATGTTTATGCGTGTGTTTGTATGTGTGTGTGTGTTCATGTATGCTTGTGTGTGTGTGTTTATGTGTTTGTGTTTATGTGTGCATGTGTGTTTTTATGTGTACGTGTAAGTTTGTGTGTGCCCCCGTGAGCACCATCCTTCGGGGGATCTACGACCTGGCGCTGAAGGTGCAGGGGATCCACCTGGCCCACAGAGACCTCAAGCCGGTCAACGTGATCGTGGAGACGAGCGACGACGGCCGCGAAGACACGGCGCTGTAACGAGCACATGGGATGAGAAGTTAGAATGACCAAAAAATCGTCTAGAAACCACCCTCTGTATATCTCACTTGGTCTTTATGCATATGTTATTACTTACGTATTCCTCAGCTTTAGTCTTTACTTATGTAAGATAAGGGTGCTTAATTATTTTTCCAGAAAGATAATACTTTATTTTATTATTTTTGTATAAAGTTCTATATATTTTTATCTTATTTTTCCAAAATTAAGAAACAGTGTAAACTATGGTAGTTTACACTACGAATTATTATTATTTTTTTTTTTTTGTTATCCCCACCTTACCTTCACTTTATTTAAGGGGTACACTGTTATATTTTAATGGTATATTAAGGTTGTATAATTTATATTTTGATATAGAAAATATGCTTTATTCTTATTACTGGAAAGCTTCATTTAAGTTCTGAAATTAGGCATGTATGCTAAGTCTTGATATTTTAACTATAATCCTACAGTGAGAGATCAGAGAGGATTGCCGTGTAACAGCCTAAAAGTGCTTAAATTACCTTGAAATACCTGAGGTAAGGAAGGACATTCAGCTGTAATTATATCATTAATAAAATATTAAAATGCTATATATCTGATTTACAGGACAAAAGAAAAGTAAATATTTGAGATGAAACTGGAGATTAGAGATAAAGAGTATGTCTTCTTTACAAATAGTGGCTTGCGCGTGGCACTTGAACACCAAAACAAAAGATCAAACTGGAGATTTGAGATAAAGAGTGTCTTCTTCGCAGCTAGTGGCTTGCACGTGGCATTTGAACGCCATCCCTATGTGTCGCTCTTATTATTATTAAGAATTAAAAAAAAAAAAAAAAAACATTCAAAGAGTAAGTGTTCTGAATATTTATAATGGAATGATATTAAAAGGATGTTTAGTCAAGATTACTATCATGTGCATATAACTACTCAGATCGTATATAATGACATAAATGTTATACATAATTTGTTTGTTTGTAAGAAATATTTTTTGTTCCTACAATAAATGATTCAGTTATATTTGATAACTTTATATTATTTTATCATTCCTAAACTAAAATAATTGTTTCTTATCTAGGAATATTTTTTTTTGTTATTTGTTGAGGTTATGGTTTTCACGCCCTTGGTGTTGTGAACAAGAATGGAAGAAGACATCATCTTTGGGAGTCCATGGAACTGATGAAGGAAAGATAAGATATCTGAGAAGAAGTACTGTAAAGAGTGACAGGTTGGACAACACGCACTTGGACATTTTGGAGATGAATGGTTTTTTGTTCTTTTTTGTTTTTTTCTGAATAGTTTCCTTAGGGAAATTTAATTATACATAATGTTTATGCAATAATTTTAGACATTGAGAGCATGATGCTTTATGCTTTGATTTTCTAATACAATATTTATTGTTATTTATGACGCTTTAAATATTTAAATATTTCAATCTAACAAGGTATTCGCCGCTAATGACCTTAGCTGTTGACACGGCAGATCATTTTTTAATAATCAGTCAATCGTTACAGATCCTTGAGAAAAATGAATCCGGCAAGTTCATTAATGCCTTCATCAACATGGGCAACCAAAGTGATGACGTAGATGTTAAGACCCTCTCAGAGTTTGTGTGTCGCATGTAAGCCCAACGATCCTGGTTCCTACCCAAAATTTTGCAAAAGATTTCATCAGGATACCTCACAAGCTGATCTAGATCGCCATTGATTGTATTAATGTTGATTACTGGCGGGACTGCCCACCACTGAAAATTACTGGCACATATGATATTAAGCCTCCTCATTTCCTGGTGGTTTTGGAATTTTACTTAACAAAGCTAATGTAGATCACCACACAGGTATCATTTTAATTGCTCTCATGGCCACACCCACCAGCTGCCAGTGGTCTGGTTGCATGTTAAGGAATGTACGTGGGATCATAAGACATGCATAAAAAATAGTTACCGTTCCAGCTACCCGGACTCCCATGGGCTCCGTGTCTAAACAGGTGCGTTCATGGCAATCAGCGCATAAATTAAAAGTGTTAAGAAGCCGTTCCTTTATGACCAAGGAAGAGAGGGGATGATCCCCTGCCCCTTTCACAAAGCCTGGGCGAGCGAGAGAGAAAGACATGCATGCACACAAGCACATACACACACGGTTAGATAGATAGATGGATAGAAAGAGAGAGAGAGAGAGAGAGAGAGAGAGTGAGAGAGAGAGAGAGAGAGAGAGAGAAGAGAGAGAGTGAAGGAAAGAGAGAGAGAGGATGTTGATGGCAAAATAAAAGTTCTTTTCTTATTACTTGAGGTCGCACATCATTATCGCCTTAGTTAATCAGTTGCAACAATACAATGTTATTGTTATTATTCTCGTGGTTTTTGTTATTGTTATTATTATTGTTGTCAAGATTATTAGTGCTGTTGTTGTTATTGTCAGTATCATTATCAACAACTCTTTCATTGATATTATGAAAATTATGATAAAATTAACGAAAATTGTAATCACTATGATCGTTGTTATTATCATGATTTCCATAATCACCATTTTGGTTATTTTCATTATTTTTTACTACCATTACAATTTCCATTGCTTTCATTACAATTTCTATTACAATTATTAATAATTAACAGCACCATCATCATCATGATTAATTATCAATTAGAACGATTTCATTACCATTATAGTATTAATGGTACAGTCATTAATATCATCATCGCTATTGCTGTTATCATTATCATCGTATCAAAATAATTATTATCACTTTTTCACTAATAAATACCATTACTGCTGCTGCTGCAGTGATTCAGCAGATCCACCAAAATCACTGGCATGATGTTTTGCTCAACAAATTCTTTAATTATTAGAGATAGTTGGCAAGATGGAGGCTCACAGAAAACAAAATAAGCAATACAATATTTATTAAGAGAAGATTTAACAAAACGGTGGTTAAAACTGAGACCAAAGACTAAAATCTAAACAAAACTAGTGGGGATTAAAACCGAGCTCTATAGCAAATGAAACAGCAAAAAGCTAAAGAGTGAACTATATTTATTAATAAAATTGTAGTTAATAAAACACGAGTTTTATAAGATAATGAAGATCAAACTGAACCAAATCATAAATAAAACAAGTGAAAGACTTTTAAAAGTAAAACAGATCTCATCGTGAGCAAAAATAAAATAAAATGTAATTAGTAAAACATGCAGGAACCTTAAAGTGAAAGTGAACTTAAATGAGCAAAAACAAAACTGAATATACATAATAAAACGCGGGAGGAGACTGAGAACTGAAACAAATCTTAAACGAAATGAAATAACATGGAAGAGAACAAAAGACTACGGCAAATTAACTACGACGGTCCAGCAAAAGAAAGTTCAAAATAACAAAAGAGAAAGCAAAGGACATTGAAATAATCATAAGCAAATCCTTACGTCCATTGGCCTTAAACAAACGCTACTTAACTTTTATAGTTCTTATTCATAATAAAAAACAAACTATATAGTCTTTAAAATGTTTTGGTTCGTAGGACCTTACAATATTCATATACAAAATAATTAAATAAAAGCAGAAAAACACAATACATCATAGAAACGGCAAATCGAAACGAAATAGAAAACGGGAGTATATCAAATGCAAATCAAAAGGGCAAATAAAAACTATCCAACAAAACAAAAGGAAGGACTAGATTACGTTTGTTTAAAATGACAGCAACTGAAACATTACAAAGTAAAATAAAAAAGATCCTTGACACAATAAATCAAAAAGGTTTAAATCTAGGGTAACCTCCTTACCCTGAACACCCCTTTAAATCACATATTGATGACTGGTATAACGATTACACAGTGTTGATAAAATCTCTATGGACATTACGAAAGTGGTCACTGATTACTACAACAAAGAAAACCTTCAAGAGCAACATCTCACAACGTTCCAGACAACCTGCGTAGGTCGGTGACCCTACACTATTAAGGGAACAAAAGCGAGTTCAGGAGCTTTTTGATTACAAGCAGGACAATATCCGTGACAACCTTATTCAGTTTCTTAACGCTAACGTAAATCTACATTAACTCCTCATTGTCTGAGATCTGGAAAAAAAAAAAAAAATAATCAACTCATTACAAAAGGAAGTAAGATCACTGATTGTTATCTTTTGTAAGCAACAATCAGTTTCTTCACTCCCTTTTGCAAGTAACAATCAGTGATCTCACTCCCTTTGTAAGAAACATTTGGTGACCTTTTGCAAGTAACAGTCGGTTACCTCACTTCCATTTATAAGTAACACTCGATGAGGTCACCGATTGTTACTAGCTAAAGGAAGTGAGGTCACAGATTGTTGCAAAGATAATGGGATCACCGATTGTTCCTTGCAATAGAGAATAAGGAAGTGCAAGTAACAATCGGTGACCTCCATCCCTTTTGCAAGGAACAATCGGTGACCACACTCCTTTTACAAGTATAATCGGAGCCCGTATATATGTATATATACAGTATGCAATATCACACATGGAGGCTTAAAACAATGCTGAATACCTCGCCCCCCCCCCCCTCTCCAACAGGCTTACAAATATTACCATATATGGAAACTGACGCACTCGAGGTGGCAACACACTCCAGTCGGAGCCACGGCGTGGCGTCGTTTTGCCCTGTATATTCCTGAAAGAAACTGGGAGAGACTATTTTACATTGCCAGGCGCTCTCTTGCATCTCCCTTCATACTGCAACATGAGCTTCGGTTGCCTTCTCTTCGCTGAAGCTGAGTGTACGAGTGTTTTATCCCGCAAGTGAGGAGGATGCTCGGAAACAGTGTTGCCACAGACGGCTCCTATATAACATTATTTTGTTGTTTAATAAATGTATATTTAATTTGCATTTTCTGACACCACTTTCCCTCCTAGAATAAGCAACCACGAGATGGAATTGAATGACTTTGATTTTAAAATTTTAAGTGTATTACTTCACAGAATGTTATCAAAGAAAGGTTAAACAAACGACATTGCCAACATCGCTCCAGTTCGCCCAGCAGTGTGTGGAGAGCACACGGGAAGCTCCATTGCTGCATGAGATATAACAGGTGTAAATATCATAAACTTATGTTCAATATGGTCATAGATTAATTTAGTTCAAAATTTGATAGATCTATATGTTTATACATGTCAGTGCCCTATGAGCCAAATTTGATGTTCTAATTATTAGCATCTATATATTCATTGTAGCCCTACTACGATTTTGCGTTCAGATAATGTTCTATAATGAAGAAAATGATGTAGCATGTTTTCTGTTTATATTGTTTAGTGACGAAAAGAAAAAGAACTAGTTACTTCATTAGTTCGGTAAGACGCTACTAGATGGCGTAGCCACGACCCACGAGAAGCATTTACAAAGGTATCAGCGATTTTGCAAAGATTTGATTCGATTTAGCTGCCAAATGTAGATATTTCATGGCGATTTCCGTTGCCCAAGAGGGTCGCGTTTTCCGTTGACAAACCTGGAATTCATTTCCGATTAGTTATTTTGTATCATTATTTTTTCATATTCCTCATTATCTTTCCTCTCGTTTTTGAATGCTAATGCATCTGCTTTGTTGCCTTCTCAATATTATATGCGTTTTTCTTTATCATTTCCATTATCCGTTCTTAACTATTTAACGACGCTACTGCTTGTTTCCTCTAACTGCCTCCCACACGGCGGAATGCGACCGACCGCCGCCTCAGTTCCCCCAGGGCCTCGGAGGGGTTGGACCTTCGTACTGCTGTTGTCAGTGTGACGGGTAAGATTTTCTATTTAAATATTGTTTTATTACCATTGTGTCGCTTTTATTACCATAAATCATTCCTGCGTTATTGATGATTTTTTAGTTAATTGTTACCGAGAGCGACGCTCCCTCTCAGAGACAAAGTTCCAAAATCAGATTTTTTGTTTGTTTCCTCTACTCAACGATTTTGGGGGATGCGTGGGGAACCGGGGGTTGAAGGGGAGGGGGGGGGGTAATGGATGTCACTGGATGTCAATAGGAACCTGCAGAAATCGAAGAAAGTGATTTGTGAAACGTTAAAAAGTAGATTTTTCGAAAACCCGAGCCAAATTTCTGTCCCTAAAAGCACAAACAACAAAGGAAATCGGCCAGCGAAAGTTTACGGATTGGCGCGCCTACTTTCGGGGAAAAACTACGGGAATCAAACCCAATGCTCGGTAAAAAATCTACGGGATTTTACAGTATCCAGATCCCCTGGGGTAATCGTACAATGCGTCCTAACCAATAAACCAACCTAACCTTAACCCTGTGGCTTTCATACACTACGATGTATATATTCCCTAGCCAGGGACTCTGCCCCCTGGACTCCCGTGGTATTATATGCGCCTAGCCAGGGGGCTACGCCCTGGATCCCCTAGTAATATACAAACCTAGCCTAGCCTAGCCTAGCCAAGCCTATCCTAATTTTATGCTCCTAGCCAGGGGGCGACGCCCCCTGGACCCCCGTGGCTTTAAGAAAATACGATCTATATATTCACTAGCCAAGGTGCTCTGCCCTCGGAACCGCCCAGGGTAAAACCACATACCCTTATATAGCGAAAGATCGAACTTTTCTTCGCTTCCGTCTAGGGTCCGAGTTCCTTGGTTTGTAATCACTTTTTTCGACATTTGGGGCACTTGTTGGGCTCAAATATCAAGCCGAGATAGATACTATTATCTATTTGTTCTATATATCCACTATACGGCTTTATAAATGACCCGAAATCGACGCAACACACTTAAATTGTGACACTTCTCACCGGTGTTTCGGAACTAATGGCGACTGACGAAGTGTCAAATCTACCGGTGGAAAAAGGTGCATGAGCACATGGTTATTGTGCAAAATAGTGAAAATAATTACGAAAGCACGTATAAGAAGTATAATAAAAGTAAAACAATTCATTAGATACATGAATTAGGAAAAGCAGACTCTGGTAATTACAAAATAATCGTTTTCACAAGCGCGTAGTAATACATGGACTACTTCATAGATCGCAATAATAAGTTATGCGTCACATTTGTTTTGGTCCTGGCAAGGTAAACATGGATGCTCTACAAGATGGCAATGTCCATTTTGCTCTACCTCCGTGCGTTGCTCTCGGTAACATTAACCATTTTTTAATTTGCAGGTAGGGGCAATTTTGGCTACATAGGGCGACCTCTTGCTGGATTCGTGCCGTTCGCACAAGCCAAGCGGAGAGCTTTTTTCTTGCGACTCTGCAGGGAGGAACTTTCTATTTCCAAGCAAGGCTATGGCTGGGCAGCTCACCTGTACCCTCCACACTGGCGGTATGTGTGACAAATATTTTCTGTAACTTTGCTGTGTCACTTAGCACAAAGTACTATAATCAGTACTTTGTGCCTGATGCCACACAGTTTACTTACATGTGATTAAAGTGTTTTGTTATAATTGTATCGTTAGAAACTTGACTCGGCGTTTCTGAAAATGGACTTTCTGCGCATCTCATTTTGCGCTTGTTCACTCGGGAGCCATTTTCGTCCGTCGGACAAAGGCTCGTGTTTTCGAAAATGTGAATTTTTAAGGTTCCATAAATCACTTCGATTTCTCTAGGTTCCTATTTCTATCCTCCCCCCCCCCCCCCTTCAACCCCCGGCCCTCCATGCATCCCCCAAGATCGTTGTGTAGATGAAGTATATTAAAAAAATATATTGTTTTCTTTTACTAACTCAGCTCTCAAACCCAAGCAAGTCCTCAATCAGAAGTAATTCTCTGAAAGAAAATCGTCCTTTTTCTTATAATTCTTATAAGTTCTTCACGCCTCTTAATCTGATCTGAATTTAAATATTTGGTAAAGGTTAGGACTGCACCCGTCAGAGACAAAGTCCCGAACTCCAGCCAACAATCTTGAGGGATCCCGTGGGGAATATCGAGGAGATCGCTAATAAACGGCAAGTGGAAAATAAGAACCCGAGCTAAGAATCGTAATTTAAATGTTAAAGAAAGTAGAAAAATTACAAACCCGAGCCAAGAATCGTAATTTAAATGATAAAGAAAGTAGAAAAATGAAAAACCCGAGCCAAAAATCGTTCGCAGTAGATTCGAATCGGCGTTACGGGCTCGAACGAACAAACAAGCATATTCCAAACGCACGATTTATAAGACCGCTGTGTTTCCCTAACTGATCCGGGACCCCCTTCCGATCGCCCTACTTGCCTAGCTGGGGGCCGTAAAAGCCAAAAGGCCTACCTAACCCGGGAGCTTCGCCCCCGGACCTCGACCCGATCGCCGTATTTTCCTATCGGGGGCTCTGCCCCCGGACCCCCTCCCGACCACCGTATTTACATATCGGGGCTCCGCCCCCAAACCACCTCCCGATCACCGTAATTCCCTATTGGGGGCTCCTCCCCCGGCCCCTACTCGATCGCCGTATTTCCCTATCGGGGGCTCCGCTCCCGCACCCCCTCCCGATCGCTGTTTCAATAGCAGGAGGATTCGCCTCGAAACCCCTCTCGAACACTAGCTCTACTGTAATAAATGTACATACCTTAGTGTGGAAGGTACAGGCGAGCTACGGCAAGGAGGAATTCGTGAAGACGTTTGTTAGACTCGGTGATATCCATATGAATCATCGCTCGCGCTAAGTACCCCATAAGTGATATTTCCTCCTGCCGTAACGGGGAACTTTCACCCTCGCCTCTCTCCACATCCGCTCGATGGTGTTAGCATGAGCGGCTGTCACCGGGTCAACGAAATTTACTGAGTGATTATCTGTCTAATGGTTAAATCCTTCGTTCTAAAGACAGTTATATGCCTTCCAGCAATCACTTATTATTGTTGTACTCGGCTGATTTTTTTCTTTAACGATGCCGAGAAGAGTTTCGGCGTCTCGGGAAGCAACGGGGACAAGGAGAAATTGTCTTGTATGACGGCAGACCGCGCCGAACACCCACTGTGCCCATCTATTGCGCGGCCAACGTTATATTTGCGCTTGCCGAATTTACTTTCAGCAATTTCCACTATTTTATTCATAGTTGACCACCTATTTTTTCATAGGTGTTTCTGAGATACCAAGAAACACACACCTCTACAAAAGGTAGCTCAGTCACATAAAGTGTTTTTTGTTAATGTTTTTTTTTTTTTATAGATAAACCTAGTTTGTCTGGCACTGGTTAATAAAAAAAAAAAAAAAAAAAAATCTTAGACATCGAAACAAATCTCTTTCGTTAACTTGTATTTGTGTTACTTTTATCAAACCATGTGTGTTTGAATATAGATCTTTGAAACTGGCAACTTACACGCAAATTGTTTATATTCTTTGATTTGTCACATCTGAATAGTTTTTTCTTTATATCTGTTTGACAGTCTGGCCCACATTTTACACACTCGATAGTATTTAGTAAAAGGCCATGTTCTCTACAAAAGCGAATTACTTCCTCAGTTTCACCTGATTTTTTTTTTTTTTTTTTTTTTTTTTTTAACACACCAAAGCCACTCACAGTCTTGACACCGGTTAGTCATACTTTAAACTGACTAGCTGTCAAAGTGGCCATCCTTAGTTTACGCGCGCGAAGTATGAAATGGAATCAGTGTAAAAAAAATATATAAACACAGGCCTTAACTGACGAAACAAGGTCATTATGAAACAGACAAAAAATATTTTTAATGACATCTGAAGTTTATATAAGAAAAATATTAAGATTAGATATGTATGAGATGGCCATGAAAAGCTTAAGTAGTGGAATACACGATTTGTAGTGACGTCATGTGACGTAGGTTCGCAGTGGCCGAGCAGTCGGTGTGAACAATGCGCGAGAACTTTGTATACTTTAGGTCACGTGTGGACTAAACCGCGTCAACGCCCAGTGGACTTAGCCGCAGCGCCGCATTCACCGTGATACATTTTTCGTTGTTTAACTGGAATCGGTGGGCTTCTGCAAAGTAATGTTGATACCAGTCAATGTAATGTTTCATTACCTACAAGGTTATAATCTTAAATTTTCTCCTAGTCGGTGCGGTCCTTTTGTATACTTTAACCAAACATTTTTAGAAAGCCAATGGAAATGGATATTGAAAACTAACCTGAATGAATGCATTTCCTCCAAAAACGTGAATTTTAAAATATTGTCCTCTTAATTTATTCAAGTTTTCGTACAATATATAGTATAAGGTAGTGGCAGAGGTTGGGTAATAAAACCTACATGAAATGATAGAACAATACAAAGTTCTTCTATGACAATATGTGTGCAAATGCTCCTGGCTAGGCGTATATATTACTACGGGGTCCAGGGGACGTAGCCCCTTGGCTAGACATATATATTACCCCGGTGGTCCTGGGGGCGTATATTACTCTAGGGGTCCAGGAAGCGTAGCCCCCTGGCTAGGCGCATTTACTGCCACGGGATATTCAGGGGGAAGAGCTAGGGAATATATACCACGGTGTTAGGTTAGGTTTGATGTTGGGCTAGGACCTTTTGTTTAACAACCACGGGGTTCCTGCCCTACACCATAATTTCCCTGATATACTTAATGCCTTCCCTTGCTATCGGGACTATCAAATCAAGATTGTCGATGGAGATGGTGATCGTATCTCCTCAACGATTCCTTTGCACAAGGAACAGTGCCTAGAATCGTTGAAAGCAGTGGATTTCATGCAGAAAAATATAAACATTATTTCGAAAGTAACCCACTATCCTCTTCTACATACTGACCAAGTTTTCTCTTTCAGTTTTGAATAGGCCGTTGCGTTTTCCTCCACCTCGTCTTCGTCGTCCTCGTCCTCGTCGTCCTCCTCCTCCTCCTCCTCCTCCTCCTCCTCCTCCTCCTCCTCCTCCTCCTCCTCCTCCTCCTCCTCCTCCTCCTCCTCCAAACGCCCAGACGCTCTGCTCCATCCGTGAGCTTCAGACGGTGAATATAACTGCATAGATTTTCCTTTGTCTTTAAAAGTTTTCACGATTAGTATCTGGTGTTCTTTCACGTGTGTGTGTGTGTGTGTGTGTGTGTGTGTGTGAGTGTGTATGTGTGTGTGTTTAATTTATATGTATGTATATGTATATATGTTATAGATATATGGATATTGTAGCTATACATATGTATATTGAAATATAAATGTATGTGCATCTATGTATTTATATATTTATATTAATGCATATGTGTATATATATATGTATATGCACATGTATATGATATTGCATATATTTGTGTATATATACATGTTTATATACATATATACGTTCATTTATATTCGTGCCATCACCGATGTGGCGTTTGACGAACTACTTGACTGACCAATGATCCTTCCCAGACACTTTGTTCCCTCCATGAACTTCAAACAGCGAATGTGGCTGCCTAGGTTTATGTCAATTTTCCGTGAAAAAATACCATTGTTACCACCCTAAGTTTCCCCTTGTAATGTGTATTATGTTGTGATAAGAATATAGCTTACATATTGTGTTTGTTGCATTTGATGAAAATTAAGATACTTCTTAATTTACATTGTATTCCATTGCAAGTATGAATCGGTGACCACTCACTTTTGCGAGTAACAGTCGATGACCTAATTCTCTTTACAAGACATAACCGCTGACCCAACTTCCTTTGCAAGAAACAGTCGGTAACCCAACTCCCTTTGCAAGAATCAGTCGGTGACCCAACTCCCTTTGCAAGAAACAATCTATGACCCAACTCCCTTTGCAAGAATCAGTCGGTGACCCAACTCCCTTTGCAAGAAACAATCTGTGACCCAACTCCCTTTGCAAGTAACAGTCGGTGACCCAACTCCCTTTGCAAGCAACAATCGGTGACCCGACTCCCTTAGCAAGAAACAATCGGTTACCTAACTCCCTTCAAAAACGGTCGGCTACCCAATTCCCTTCAAGAAACAGTCGGTGACCCAACTCCCTTTGCAAGAAACAATCTGTGACCCAACTCCCTTTGCAAGACACAGTCGGTGACCCAACTCCCTTTGCAAGAAGCAATCTGTGACGCAACTCCCTTTGCAAGAAACAATCTGTGACCCAACTCCTTTTGCAAGAAACAGTCGGTGACCCAACTCACTTTGCAAGAAACATTTGGTGACCCAACTCCCTTTGCAAGAAACATTGGGCGACCTAACTCCCTTTCCAAGCAACAATCGCCGACTTCCCTCCTTTTTGCAAGAAACAATCGCCGACTTCCCTCCCTTTTGCAAAAAACAGTCGGCGACTTCCCTCCCTTTTGCAAGAAACAATCAGTGACCATTCTTTCCCTTGTGCAAGAAAAATTGGTGATCCTCAGACGGTGGATGTGACTGCCTAGTTTCGTTGTTTTTTTTAGATGTTTTTATGGTCAACATCTTGTGTTCTGGTTTGATAATTCATTCAGTAGCACCTTTAGGGCTCCACATACATTTTTATTTGTCTATATGCCTTGTTATGTTAATCAAAACATTGTTAATGCTTTTTGCACTGGTGACGCTTGGGTTTTGATCTCGCAATAATACGCCTTTTATACCAAATTTACCAATAAAATACCATTGGTACTACTTAAATATTTTTTTTTTTTTTTTCTCATGTGATATGCATTTGGGTTAGATTACAGATTTTGTTCAATTTAATTTACATAACATTCTATTATAACGCATAAACGTACTCATATATATACCCATAAATTTATACATATATGCATGTGTGTGTATATATATATATATATGCGTATATTTATTTTTATATACATATATATATCCTATATACCTATATATATGCCTATATACCTATATATAGGTACCTATATTTATATATATACATAATGTTGTGCGTAAATATAAATATATATACATATATATAATATATGCGTATATATATATTATATATGCGTATATGTATGCATATATATTTAAAGATATGCTTATATATATGTATATATATCCTTATATATATGTTTATATCGTATATATTATATATATGCGTATATATTATATATATGCATATATATATGTGGAAATATCGTATATATATGTATGTATATGTAAATATCGTATATGTATTTATATATATATGCGTATATATGTCTATATGCGTATATATTTATGTCTATGTATATATATGCGTGTATGTGTATATATATGTTTATATGTGTATATATATATGCGTATATGTGTATATATATGCGTATGTGTATATATATGCGTATATGTGTATATATATGCGTATATTTATGTATAAATATATGCATATATATATGTTTATATATAAATATATACATGGGTGTATATATATGTATACATATTCATATATATGTATATGTGTATACATATATAAGCATATATATGCATATAAATACATACGTTATATATATATATATATATGCGCATATATGTATAAATATATATATATATATAAGTATATATATAAGTATATATATATTGTGTATATAAGTATATATATATGCTTAAATATGTGTGCATATATATAATATATTACATATAGTTATGCGTATATATGTGTGCGTTTATGTATATATATGCTTTTGTATGCATATATTTATATATGTATATATATAAATATGTATAATTCACTAGCACCTTTAAATTGTCAACATATATTTTTATAATTTGATTTGTCTGTATACCATGTTATGTAAATTAAATTTATTATTTTCACCTGCCACTTTTTGGGTTTTGATCTCGCATTAATAATGCGATTTCTTCCAATTTTGCTTATAAAATTTCATTGTCACTGTAGTGTACCCTGAGGTCCACCTGGCTTATGATTTATAAATATTCGAACATATCTACTTGAACGGATGGATGTATACGAATACCGCCTTAAATAACGTCCGTTCTCTGTTAAGAATGACATTACATTTTCTTTTTATTTTAAGCATACACTATTTTATTTTCTGGTGTATAGTTTTTATTTTTCTCTCTTTTAATGTTTTTATATATTTTCCTAGATGTTTTGTAGAATGCTTTTTATTGCCACATTTTTCTGCATTACTTTTTAGTACTCGATGCCACTTAATTTTATTTCTAAAAGATATACCCCCGAATTACGTATAGACCAATCAGGTTAACGGGCGTGTGGCCCCAGCCAATCAGAGCCGTTCTAGGTCGTGCCCCTTGCAGTGATTTTCAAGGGCGCGAGAGTTCACGCTCGCGCTCACGACTGGCTGGACACACGCTCTTGTTGACACCCCCCCCCCCCCCGGATTTCGTTAAAATAATCAACAGCTAAGTATTTCCTCTGTATTTTGTGGTGGTGTTGGCGCAAGTACGAAAGAACAGCTAAAGAACATTTTCTTGTGGCACGAGTGAAATGTATATATCTTTTTGTAACTTAAGATTATTTAATAAATTGTTAACCAGTAATTAAGTATGATAACCCTATGCTGCAGTCCAGCCAGTCAGCTTTTTAAAACATACAGATACTAACCAACAATGCATATCATTATATTTACAATGGAATAAGATATATTTGATGATAAGCGAAACGGAGCTGAAATCAAGCGGCCAGAGCTACCTTCCAATTTCAACGTAGATTGTATTAATAGCGCGTCGGGCATACACGACCAGACGACGACGCTACAGTCACCACCTTGAGTTTCCCCGTATAATGTTTTCCTCTTGTAATAAGAATATGGCTTACATACTGAATTCATTGATTTTGATGAAAATTTTGATTTTTCTTAATTTTTCATTACACTCCATTGGCCACCGATTGCTAGTTTATTCACTAGCACCTTTTGATGATTAACATGTATGTCTATATACTATATGAAAATTAGATGGACCATTTTGTCCTGCCATATATGTTAGTACATATATGTGTGCTTTTATATATATATTTTTGTGTGTTTGTGTGTATATATGCTTATATATACACATTTATATATGTATAATTCACTAGCACCTTTAAATTGTCAACATATATTTTGATTTGTCTGTATACTATGACTGGGTCGTTTTTCCTTTGTTTTTAGATGTTTTTATGGGTAGCATTTTCTGTTCTAACATGACAGTTCAATCACTAGCACCTTTCGATGCTTAACATGTATGTCTATATACAATATGAAAATTAGATGGACTATTTTGTCCTACCACCTATTTGCACTGATGACGCTTGGGTTTTGGGGAATGATAATTTGTTAGCTGCCCCAGTATAAAAACCCAATCAAGTACATATATGTGTGTGCTTTTATATATATTATATATATGTTTGTGGGTTTGGGTATATATATGCTTATATATACTTTATAAATGTATAAATGTATATATATAAATATGTATAATTCACGAGCACCTTTAAATTGTCAACATATTTTTTCATTTGTCTCTATACTATGTTATGTAAATTAAATGTATTATTTTCACCAGCCACTTTTTGGGGTTTTGATCTCTTGTTAATATGCGAGTACTGTATCCTTGATAGATACACATTTTATATATATATTTATATATATATAATATATACACATGTATGTATATTTATTTATTTACATGTATATATATTATGTATATATATATGTAACAATATGTACATGCATGTGTATATGTATATATATAACGTACGCAAACGCGCGCACACGCGCGTGCACGCACGCATACACATGTATGTGTGTGTACATATATACATACATGCATATGTGATATAGATGTATACTTGAGATATGTATATATATACACACTTGTATGTGTTTTTCTTCCTATATACACGCGCGCGCGCGCGAGTCTATCATCAATATGATACCAGCAACAATGATTACCTAACCAAATACTCCCTGGGGAAGGATCATTTGTTAGCCGCCCCAGTATAAAAACCCAGTCAAGTACATATATGTGTGTGCTTTTATATAGGTATATTATATATGTTTGAACGTTTGTGTTTATATATATGCTTATATATACATATATTTATAAATGTAAATATATGAATATGTATAATTCACTAGCACCTTTAAATTGTCAACATATATTTTGATTGGTATACTATGTTATGTAATTTATATGTACTATATTCACCTGCCACTTTTTTGGGGTTTTGATTTCATGTTAATATGCTATTTCTGTCAATTTTAATTTTTAAATACCATTGTCACCACCTTAAGTTTCCCAGTATAATGTCCTCTTGTGATAAAAATATGGCTTACTGAATTCGTTGAATTTTATGAAAATTGTGATTTTTCTTAATTTACATTACACTCAATTGGCCACCGATTGCAAGTATCAGTCGGTAACTTCACTCCCTTTGCAAGAAACAATCGGTTATCCTCAGTCGGATGTGACTGGGTCGTTTTTCCTTTGGTTTTAGATGTTTTTATGGGTAGCATTTTGTGTTCAGACATGATAGTTCATTCACTAGCACCTCTTGATGCTTAAGATGTGAGTCTATATACAATATGAAAATTAGATGGACCATTTTGTCCTGCCACCTTTAGATTGTCAGCTTGTATTTGGATTTGTCTCTAGGCAATGTTATGTAGAGTAAATGTACTGTTTTGACCTGCAAGCTTTTTGCACTGATGGCGCTTGACGCTTTTGAGCTTACATTAATACTCCATTTATGTCAATTTTACATTAATACTCCATTTGTCAATATTATTCTTAAAATACCACTGTTACCACCTATTTTTTTTGCTTCTCATTGGTTACATTACAGTCATTGGTTACATTACAGGAGATTTTGTTGAATTTGATGAAATTTAAGATTCTTATTAATTTACTTTACGCACAATTGGATTTTTTTCTTGAATAATTTTGTTAATCTAACTCGTGGTATTCTTGATGAATAGACACATGTATATGATTATATACATATATATATATACGTATATATGTATTTACATGTATATGTATGTATCAATATGTACATATGTGTATATGTTTATGTTTATATGTTTATATAAAACTCACGCAAACGCGCGCACACACTCTCGAACGCACGCATACACATATATGTATGTGTGTGTACATATATACATGCATGCATATGTGATATATATGTATACATGAGATATATATACACACATGTTTGTATGTATGTTTTTTTTTTGTTTTTTTTTTATATATATATACACGTGTGTGTGCTTTTCCTTTGTTTTTAGATGTTTTTGTGGGTAGCATTTTGTGTTCAGACATAATCATTCAATCACTAGCACCTTTTGATGCTTAATATGTATGTCTATATACAATATGAAAATTAGATGGACCATTTTGTCCTACCACCTTTATGCACTGATGATGCTTGGGTTTTGATCTCCCATTAATACGCCTTTTATGTGAATTTTCGTTGAAAAATACCATTGTTACCGCTTTAATGTGTATTGTAAAATGTGTTTCTCTTGTGAGAAGCATTTGATTTACACTACATGGGATTTTGTTAAATGTGAGGAAAATTAAGAATGTTCTGAATTTATGTATACTATGTATATAAATAAGTACATAGTATATATATATATATACTATATATATAGGCTAATATGTATATGTATACAATTTTTTATTTATATATATATTTATACTGTGTATATATATTACATGTGTATATATATACAGTATATATATATATATATATATATATACATACATACATATATACGTAATGTGTCAATACACGATGTTTATGTATAAACATGTGTTATATATCTGTATGTATATATCTGTATATATATGTATGTATCTATATGTATATATATACACATGTGTATGTACACGTACACATAATTTATATACATGTATTTAATGTATATATATAAACACATATTTACATACATGTATTTAATGTATATATATAAACACATATTTACATATTTACACAGTTATATTACATATTTATATATACACACAACCTCACTCCTTTTGCAAGAAAAAATCGGTGAGCCTCAGACGGTGGATGTGGCTGCCTAGTTTTCCTTGACTTTTACATGTTTTTATGGTTAGCATTTTGTGTTTTTACATTAATTCACTAACACCTTTAAATTGTCAGCATGTATTTTGATTTGTGTATATGCATTGTTATGTAGACCTGTTAGTTTTTTGAGCTGATGAATCTTGGGTTTTGAGCTTACATTAATACTCCATTCATGTCTTACTCTTAAAATACCGTTGAATGGTCAGGATCACTCTACCATTCAATGCTTAATTCGTATGTCTCTTATTGGTTACATTACACGAGATTTTGTTGAATTCGGTGAAAATTAAGGTTCATCTTAATTTACTTTATATGAGATACTTTTTTAAATTTCAAATTGTTTTGTAAATCGAACTCGTGGTATCCTTAATAGATGCACATTTTGTGTATATAATATATATAAATACATATATGTATATTTATATATATGTATTTATATATATGTATTTATATGTATTTTTATGTATTTATATGTATATATATGTATATATGTATGTACATAAGTATGTTTATATATGTATAAATCTACATATATATGTATATATATTATATAAACACACGCACGCACATGTATATGTACATATATACATACATGCATATGAGATTTATATATGTATACATGAGATATATATACACATATACGTATGTAAGTATGTATTTTTGTGTCTATACACGCGCGTGTGTGTGCGCTGCGCGCATTTATACACAGTGAGTATCATCGATATAATGGCGGGTTGAGGACCACTGACAATGATTACCTAACCAACTACTCCCCTGGGGTAGGATCATTTGTTAGCCGCCCCAGTATAAAAACACAGTCAAATAGTTCGTCAAACATCGCATCGTTTGTGACAGGAATGTGCATATGTATACATATCTACAAGTATATATGTACATAATTATACCTATATAGACTTACATATGTATATACATAAACATGTACATAATGATGTTTATATGTTTAATATATATAGTGTATGTGTGTGCGTGCGCATTCTTAGTGAATGGTAAGTGAGGTCATGAGCCTTTTTAGTGATGAGTAGTGAGATTCCGAGCATTGAATGGTAGAGTTATCCTGACCATTCATTTTGAATTATATAAATATTCCAAGCATTCCAGATGAATAGTATTGAGTATCTGAATATTCTTTTTGAAAGTTCGTAAGTACCCTAGCATTCTTAATGAATGGTATTAATTGGTAGTGAGATGAAAAAATCCTATTGAATGGTAGCAAGTTCACGAGCATTGCTAGTGAAGGGTAGCTAGATCCTAGTCATTCATATTAAATGGTAGTGAGATCCTTATGCATTCCCTGTGATTGGTAGAGATTCGAAACATTCCTTTTTAAATAGTAGAGATTCTGAGAATTCCTGGTGAATGGTAGTAAGATCCAAACAATACCAAGTCAGTGGTAGATCCAGGGTATTCCTTACTGAAAGGCAGTTAGATCCAGATAATTTCTTTTCAATGGTAGTGAGATCCTGATTCCCTTGAAATGGTAGAGAGAACCCTCCTAGTAAATGGTACTTAGATCCCAAATATTCCTTTTGAATGATAGATTCTGAACATTCCTATTGAATGTTAGATTCTGAACATTCTTATTGAATGATAGATTCTGAACATTCCTATTGAATGATAGATTCTGAACATTCCTATTGAATGATAGATTCTGAACATTCCTATTGAATGATAGATTCTGAACATTCCTATTGAATAATTAATTAGATGCTGAGCATTCCAAGTCAATGGTTGATCCAGAGCATTCCTTATTGAAAGGCAGTTAGATCTCAAGGATTTCTTTTCAATGGTAGTGAGATCCTGATTCCTTTTGAATGGTAGAGAGAACCCTCCTAGTGAATGGTACTTAG